>NW_026125032.1:0-151018 GCF_943737965.1 Phodopus roborovskii
AGTAAATTCCCTATATAGACTATCTATGTATGTTAATTTTTAATGTTAAGTATATGACTAAGTACCCAATGTTTGCTTGTTGTTATACTAGACAGAAAAGACAAAAAAGAAAAACTTACAGAAGTAATCAAATGGCTCTGAAAAGCAACTCAGAGGCTACTAGAGACCCATGAATGTTCTACTTAAAATGCCATTTCTTTTTCTATAATTACCATTCTTACTAATGCTAGAGAGTGGTACTTTCTTAAATCTGTGCAAACTTTTCCCCCATATTTTCCTAATTAAGTAACTCAATTCTCAATGGCTTTTCTGCTTTAATGACAGTACAAGCACACTTTCAGAACTTCTCGGAAGAGTGACTGAGGATCAATCAACACTCAAGGACACCCAAGTGAACTGCATGAAAAATAAATTCTCAGTTCCATTCTCAGAATTTATCTCCAAGTGCAGAGTGGCAGGGAATGAGCAGTTTTTCAAACTTCAAACATTTTATTTTATTAATATAACTCTAAGCTCTTCAAGTTCTAGCAAAAGGCATATTTGGGGGAATGCAGAGATAGTGTCAAGGTATCTTCTACATGTCATTAATGTCCAGCGTTCAAGGACTTTAAAAAAACGGCACTGGTGGCAAGTGCTCAAACAGCTTACAGATCTAAAGGTACCCATCTGTTAATATGTTGTGTTGATATTTTTAAAACATGATCCTGACACCTAGCTCAAGATCTTTACATGACTATTTGAGCTCAAATGCCTGTGTGTGTGTGTGTGTGTGTGCATGTGCGCGCGCATACACACATACACACATACACACACACACACACACACACACACACAGAGTGCACACACGTTAGTTTTTCAAGATGGAGGTTTCTGTGTGCCTGGAACTCGATTTTTAAACCAGGCTGGCCTTGAACTCACAGAGCTCCATCTGCCTCTGCCTCCCAAGTGCTAAGATTAAAGGCATGCACCACCACTGCCCAGTAAGGATATTCTTCTTAAAGAATTATGGAGCACAACTTTCTCAAAAAGAAGATTTAATAAATAATTGGGAAAGAAAGGACTTTTAGAGAGAAGACTGACTGAGATGATGAGGTGAGACCTAACACACTTGCCCTTGGGAGTAAAACACCCTATAGATCACTTTAGGATACAGCAAAGAGACGAGGGGTCTTATATTATCTTTTTCTATTATTCCCCTAAAACAAACCTGTATTTATTTTGGTCACTTTAAGAAGTAAAATAGAATAATGGCATTAGGAGAACTTGGATAAAAACCAATTCTATACTACTTTTCTAACTTCTTGTGAATCTAACCATTTATGAATATGAGTAAGTTTAAAATAAAAAGTAACCTTTGTGGATATCGAAGATAAAGTCACACACAAATGAAAATTAAATAGTTGCGACCTATTACTTGCATGGTATAAAAATGATGTCATGTATAACTTATGCACCTGGATAATTCATTAATGCATTCCCTCTTTTCTGTTCTCCTTTCTCTCTGCTGGAAACAGAGTCTCACTACTTTTGCAAGGTTAATCTTAACCTATTGGGCGTGAGTAATATTCCTACCTTTTTGTATTATTTTGCTATGTAGTGGTTTTTAAAATGGGGTTTCTCTTTATAGCCCTAACTGTCCTGGAACACTCTATGTGGACCAGGCTGACCTTGAACAAACAGATACCCACCTACCTCTTCTTCCTAAATGCTGAATTACAGGGATGAGTCACCATGCCTAGCCTGATATTCCCATCTTACTGTCCCCAGAGCTAGGACTAGAGGTACATGCCATCACACCCAGTTTTATTTTGCTGGATTAATTTTAACCCTCACAAAAAACATGTCCAATGGTTATAATCCTCATCTTATAAACAGAAAAAGGGTTGTTTGTTTTTTTTTTTTAAGTTAAATACCATTTTTTAGACAACACCAGGGAGGATGATCAAAATTTGGGCATCCAACTCCAAAATCTCTGGTCCTTATCATTACATTATAACAAACTGGGCAAAGAGTCACAAACACTACATGTGTCACAAGCAAAAGGTGCTATGGTAAACCTAAACCCATGCCTGCATCCACCCAAAACTGTGAGACTGAAAGAATTTGATCAGTATGTGTCATTTTTCTTTTCTGGAATGAACTAAGAATGAAATCAGAAATAGACAAAAGCAAAAGCCATTTTGTAGAAAAGCCCTCTTCAGCATAATGAAAACTTGATGCATGCTCTGCTGTTATTTGACCTACCATTGCCATAAAGAACCAAGTTGGGAAAAGTAGAAATGTTGTGAGCAGATAGAAATGAACCACAGCTCTGGCATGTCTGTGAGGATGTTTCCACAAGGGATTAAGAGATGAAGATCCACCCTGCAAGTGCAGGCGGCTATCAGTCCCTTGTGCTGGAGTGCTGAGCTGAGTAAGAAGACGGGCTGGGCATCCCCAGCACCCCCCCTCAGCTTCCTCCTGTGTGCCAGTAAAAGCAGTCATCTCAACTAGCACCGCTACACTAGGACCCTAGGCTCCGGACTTCTTCAAACAAAGTCCCTTCTTAAGTGCTCGTCGCAGTAATGAGAAAACACAGCTAACACAGCTAGTACATAGGTTAAACATTACATTAAAACAGAAGTACTCAAAAGTAGAGAAATTTTAAGTGATTTTTTTCCCTGCATGAACATTAATTCTATGTTTTCTTTTGAATGGGACAGGGTTAAAAGCAATGGTTGGAAGAAACCGTCTTATTTAATACACTACCATCCAATCTTAAACGAGGTACGGCAGCTCATATCTCAAGTCCCAGCACTGCGTCCAGGAAGCCTGGCAAGAGGTTGCCACAAGTTTAATGCCAGCCTGGGCTACAAAAGCAACAATTACCCAGTCTCAAATTTTAAAGCGGTTTAGTGCTTTTGTCTAGTCTTGGTTTTGACTTTGCAAATCAAATTATACAATAAAACAAGCCTTCCCCTATGCCCATTCTTCTTCCTCCAACGCAGGGGATAGCACCAGGGTCTTGTACACACAAACTACCACTATGCTCCATCCCCAAGGTCAAACCTTGAAGAAATTGCATTTATTATTTACCACAGAATATGTTAGTATTGTGCTTTGTTCTTTTACTAACAGCCTAAATAGCCCATATAATGGACAGCCTACAGTCTACTGAGAAATAAACACAGACTCAGAATGAATACTTTTAGTATCACTCAACTAGCAGGTAATGAGGGTTGAGAAGTGAGTTACACTCTGGAACCCAATGGCATGAAGATCCCATGCATCCGCAGTTCAAACAAAAAGCACGTCAGAGTCACCAGAGATGCTTTTCATACACAAGACCCCACACAAACCTTGCCTACCAGACTCGAGGAAGCTTCACTGACTCCCACATTCTATTTCCCCCAGGGTGTCAGTGCCTTAGGCATGGCTGTACTTCCAACAGAGATCCACACTTTAGCCATCTTCCTCTTAGACTTACTTGAGTTTAAACAGCTCCAGTACGTATTTACATGGGGGAAGGAGGAAATGTATGTTTTTATTTTGAAAGGAGGGGTCCTGGGAAGTCACTGTGTAGACCCACCTGCCTCTGCCTGCCTCCCCAAGTGCTGTGATTAAAGGTGAATCACTCTGTTAAATTACGTATTGTGTGTAGTATGTGGGGAGTGTGCATGCACAGGCACACTTGGGAGACAGAGGACAACGTTCTCAGTTACCCTCCCTCCACCACGTGGTCCTGGAGACTGAACTCAGGTCACAGGCTTGGTGGCAACTACATTGATCACACAGTGGACTTCTAATTCTTGATTCACTTTTTTTCACCACCTACACCTTATTGTACAGAAATAACAATTTTCAGTGATTGGGCTTTATAGGTATAACTAAGGCAGGTGGCAAAGTACCAAATTAAAGATGCCTGAATTCTTTATCTACACCCTGGCCTAAAGCCCTTATAGCTGCTTCATGAAACTGAGCGTAATATAACTTAGCACTTGCCATGAGTAAAATTACCAATCTGAACCTCTCTATCTTGTTTTCAACATTAAAATTTTTAAGTTTCCACAAAAAAACACAACTTACCTTTCCAGAAACCAGAGCTATCACCTTCTTCAAATTTGTTATTTAAAAAACCCTATACAAAATATAAAAGGAAACTTTAAATTTCTGAAAGAATTTCTTTTACCTCTACAGTTTAAAAAAAAAAAAAAAAGTTTTTCAGAGCCATATAGCCCACATCCAGTAGCTGATGGAAGCAGAAGCAGACACCCACAGCTAAACACTGAGCCAAACTCCTGGAATCCAGTTGCAGAGAGGGAGGAGCGATATGAAAAGGGATCAAGACCAGGCTGGAGAAGCACACAGAGACAGCTGACCGGACTGATAGCTGGGAAACCAGCATGGGACTGACTCAGATCCCCTGAACATGGGTCTCAGTTAGAAGGCCTGGGCAGTCTAAGGGACCTCAGACAGTGGAACCAGGATGTATCCCTGGTGCACAAAAGGACTTTGGGAGCACATTCCCCATGGAGGGATACTGCCTTAATCTAGAGACAGGGAGGGAGGGCCTAGTCCCTACTCCAAATGACTTGACTTTGATGATCCCTCATGGAAGGCCTCACCCTCCTTGGAAGTGGATGGGGGGATGGGATGGGGGGGAGATCTGCGGGGAGCAAGGGAGGGTGGGAGGGAGAGGGAACTGTTTTCAGTACTGGAGATGGCTCAGCAGTTAAGAGTGCTGATGTTCTGTCATAAGGGTGGGTAGGCAGGGTTTGGATCTAGCACTCCATCAGGGGCTCATAAATGCCTGTAACTCCAGCAGGAAGAGGTCTGATGCCCACTTCTAGCCTCCATGGCATGAGTACAGAAACACACAGAACATGCATATACACATAAAACCTGCTTTAGAAGTCTTTCAGGGACAACTAATTATGAAGACCCTTCAAAATGAGATAAGCTATATATTACTATGTACACAGAGACAGGATGAGACTAATTCAAAGTATTCTACAATCCCTGCCTTTATCGGATCATCAGATCTATTCTAAGCTTACAAAACATTTCGGTACATTTTATAATATCTCAAATATACTATACCAAAATTAAGAGTCCTCCCAGTAATAAAATGCCCTGGAAATTTAATACATAATTCACATATAAAAGCATGTACCCAAAGAATAAAAAAATTCTTTAGCAGGTACTTCTTTTCAAAATGTAGACATAATCCCTAAAACACATTATTTCTACAAAACACTAAGTTTTAAATTATTACTGTCACTTAAATACTGCAATGTACGAAGGTGCTCGAGAAAATGACTCTCTTCTACCACCCTCAACTGCTGCTTATTCCTCTCATCCCTGTGCCAAGAAGAGTGGGGGTAGAGTTTCTGGAAAGTTCTCTCACCTGAGTATCGCTGGTCTTCCTGTGCTCCGCTACAGAGGAGCACCACGTGTTCCCCTATCCTTTCCTACTGAGGAATAAGGGGAAATCTCCATGGGAACTACTTCCATCGAAGTAGCAGAGGGAAAGAACTGAAGCTCGTGTGTAGAGTGAGCCAGTGGTACTAAAGCAAGCGGAGAGGGCAAGGTGGAGAAAAGGATAACAGTGCTTGTTGCAGCAGCCTGCTGACCTGAGTTCAAGCCCCGGAGCCCACACGGCAGGAGAGCGCCGATGCCTCCAAGTTGTCTTTTTGTCCTCCACACATGTACTGTAGTACATGTCATGTGCATCCATACACACAGTAGTAATAAATCTTTTTAAAGACAAATAGAACACTGTGTATACCCAAAGCAGAATAAACTGCTGCTTTTATACTACACATTTATTACACCTAAATGAACATTTTGTTATTCTCATCATTTCTAGCATGGCACATACTTTCTGTGTTTTATTTTCTAAAAAGTAAAAATGCAAACCTTGGAGTCAACTAAAATTTTGGTTGTAAAATACTGCAAGAATAAATTACCTCTGTTTCCAAAACCCTTTCCTCTTCCAAAGCCTCCCGCTGTGGGTGTGTTCTCTCTTTTACCAGACTCGCCAATATCTGAAAAAGCTTATAGTTAAACTTAACATGCAAAATTGGGTCATTAAAAATAGAGATGAACTCAGAGATAGTAAGAAAATAGAAAGGAGACTTAAAATAATATATTTGCAAGTATTTTTTAATTCTCACATAGTGATTCCAAAGTGAAAGTCACAAATGTACTAGAGGTAAAATGTACTCATTCTTTTCCCTTTAATGAGGGATTCACTTCATGATTTTCTATATACTGAATCTTCCTCACCTCAGTACACCAAGACATTACATCCAACCCACATGGTAACCCTCACTATTGAAAATTTTGTACTATGTTCTAATTTTTATCATTTTTTTTTCTAATATCACTTCCAAAGTTCACACTTCAGAGACATTTTTCACACTGTTATTTTCTGTGTGAGCGTGCATTTGAAGGTCAAAGGATGGCATCTCACCTTCCACCACGTGGGTTCTGAGACCCCATCTCAGGTTATCAAGCTTAGCAGAGAGCACCTTGGGCTGAGCCACCCTGCTAGAATCCTATTTCTGTTCTCTTTCTGACACAGTCTGACAATGTGGTCCTGGCTGGCCATGAATTATGAGATAAACCAAGCTAGCCCCAAACTCGGAGGTCTGCCTCTTCTGGCTTCTCTGTGCTGGGGGTTAAGGGTGTGGACACCACATCTAGCTTTTTTGTTGTTTCTGTGTATGTGTGAGTGTAGTCTTACACATGTCGTGACACATATGTGAAAGGTCAGAAGATAACCTTTCAGTTTATCTTCTCTTCCCACCCTAGAACTGGAGGACTGAGCTTAGGCACCAGACCCATTAAGCAAATGGACATTTTCACACTGGACATCTAGTATTTTGTTCCTTTCTATATGTTACTCCTTTTGGCACGGTATTCCCGATTTCCCTATTTTTCTTATTGAAGTTTCCATCCTTCAGAAGGCAATTCCTCTGTGACCTTTTATACTCTAAACATGCTCCCAACAGCAGGCTATTCTCTTCTCAGGGAATATCCCATGTGTTTCTCCACCACTAAAAACCAGCTAGCGTGATAGGGCACATCTGTACCTGAGGCAGGAGACTCCCTTGAGCCCAGGAGTTTGGGACCAACCTGGACAACACTGCAAAAATCTCATCTCATAAAAAGAAAATCTTAAGGTCAGAGATACCATGGCAAGGAGCATAGTTGGTTATTGTTTACAATATTTTCACAAATTCTTAACAGAATTTCATACAGCATACCTTTATTCTCATTCACACACACACACACACACACACACACACGCATGCACGCACGCACGCACGCACGCACGCACACCCTCATGTTACCACCCTCTCTGCCTGGAACACAAAGGAACAACAGAGACATCCCAATCAGCATACACTGTATTCTAAATGACATTCTCTGTGATCCCTATAAACTATCTTACTTATCTGTACAGTATTCATATTTGGAAATGTTAAAGGAAATTTTCAAAACTCCTCAAAGCATGAGTTAATGACATGTGCCAACAACAGAATATTTTCATCATATCTTAAGGAGTGTATGTAGTGTATGTCCCATCATTTGAGGGGCATGAAAAGCTATTCAGTACATTACATTTTCATTCTAAAAATCAAATCAAAAGCACATCAACACACATTGCACTATACAGGTTCAAATAACACTGCCTAGATGAAACTCATAAAATGCTAGGAAAAGATCTTTTACTCATGAGTCTGTGAACGCCTGAGTTCACAGATTACAAAGATGATTTTTAAAGTTATTGGCATTCAACCAATAAGGATTTGGATTTTGTTTGAGACTGGTCTCACTGTGCAGCTCTGGTAGTGAACCCACACACTGCTAAGCTTCTTACTGCTGGAGCCACAGACGTTCAGCACTACACTAGCTCATAGAGTTCCAAGTTTAAAAAAATCATGTATTTCAACCTAAAACATGTGAAAATAACTTGTGACAAAGTCTGTTACATTGGTCATTTTCTCCCTGAAAAGTTCTCCTGAGGTCAGGCACAGCACCATGCCTTTAATCCCACTACTAAAAAAAGAAGAAGATCCCTGAACGCATCTACTCACACAAGCTATGTAACAATTATCTCCTAAATATAATACTGAGATATTAACTACTTCTACTGTTAGTAGGAGCTAGAAAAACAAGCACTTTAGTCTCTTAGATCACCAAATTACATACGTGATCTAGCTGGGTGTGGTGGGACATAAACATAAGCCTACACTTTGAGGCAGAGGCAAGATCACTGAAGTTCAAAGCCAGTCTGGTTTACACAGCAAGTCCATGGTAGGTAAGGTACAAAGTAAAAGTATGTCTTTTAAATGAAAAAAAAAAATCAATTACATGATCCAAATCAACAATGTAACAATATGTAGACATTTAAAAACAGAATGTGCATTAATACTTGAAAAACAGATTATGTTAGCAAGTGGTAGAAAGAATATACTCAAATATAAAATTCAAATTTGTATTTGTATATAAATAAAAAATAAGGTTTTCCAGATATCAAATGAAATTCCTTAATTATGATAGCAACTGAAAAAGTCAAAGTTTTACAAAGGACAACAAATTTAAGGGTGAGTGTTAGGTGTTTAAAAATTACCAAATAATCCTTGTAGCTATGCTATGCCTTGGAAGATAAAAGGCTCATGCAGGTTAAAGTTAACAAGGAATTTTAATAATATGTTAGTGAACTATAATCATTTTACAAAATGTTTTCAATTACTTTAATATAAATTCTATTAATTATAAACCCAAGTGTTTCTAGTTTTTTTTGTTTGTTTGTTCATTTTTTTGTTTTAAGACAGGGTTTTGCATGCAGTCCAAGGTAGCCTTAAACTCAAAATCCTCCTGCCTCAGCCTGCCAAGTGCTGGAATTACAGGATCCACCACACATGGCAAGTATTGATAGCTCTAAAAATGCAATTTTAAAATCCAACCTGGCTAGATATAGTAACACATGCCTATAATTGCATCATTTTGGAGGTGGAGATAGGAATTTAAGGTTAGTCTCAGCTACACAGCAAATTCAAAGCCAATTTGGGCTACAAAAGACCCAGTCTCAAAATAAGTAAAATAACACCTTAAACTCGACACTGTTAATCCAACAGAAATATCTCCTATGCAGCTTTTCATTAGGAAAACACGCAAGGAGTTCCTTTTACTCTACCCTCCAAAGATTTTACAACACTCACATCAGTTCCTAGAAACAGAAGTCTGGGATTAAGCAGCAGCTGTGGACAAGCTATCCCAAGGAAGTAAAACAGCATTAAAGCACACAGGCTTCAGCTGGTGTGCTAGCACAGGCCTGGCTGCTAGCACCAGGCTGTGGAAAGGAGGGTCACCAGTTTAAACACCGTCTGTACCATATCACATGGAGAGTTTATGGCTGGTGTGGGTTTAAGGCCAGCATGGATTATATAGTGTTTAAAGCTAACTGGGCACGCCTGTCTTTTGTTTCTCTGCACCTCCCCCCAACATACCACTGACATTAAATAAAACTTAACTCCTATTATACCAACAAAACATACCATCCACTGAGTTACAGCACACTTAACTTTGCCTTAAACTGCCAGTCAAAGCCCCTATGTCATTAGTCAGCAGTTCAGATTACAGAAGACCATGTTTACCTCTATTTCCCCAAATTTCTTCCAGAGGGAAATCCACTTCTCATGAAATGATCTCTTCCAGAAGGTCCATCTTCCATTTCTAAAGCAAGTAAAATTTCAAACAAAGACAAATGATGTGGATCTCATTCTGTAAATACGTTTTTTTGTACTGATTAATGAATAAAGCACTGTTGGCCAATAGGAAAGCAAGACAGGCGGGACTAGGAGATGAGGAGGAGACAGGAAGTAGAGATTCAACATGTAGGACCAAGAAAGCACAACTCCCGACCCTCTCTCTGGTAAGACCACGTGGAAACACTTAGATTAATAGAAATGGGTTAATATTCAAGACAGAGCTAGCCAATAAGAAATGCTAGTAACAGGCCAACAGAATTATATCTAATACAGCGTCTCTGTGTGTTATTTGGGGCTGGCATGGCTGAGGGACCAGACCGGCAGGAAAAACTGCTCGTAACAGACAAATAAAAATATATATCTAAACATACACATTTAAAGTTTTTTAATGTGCCACACACACAACAGAGGGATTTTATTTGCTAAAAGAAAAGTGACAGAGCCAAGCTACCTGGGAGGCTGAGGCAGAAAAGTAAATTCACAGACTATCTTTGTTATAAGTTCTAGGCCAGTATTAGCAACTTATGCAATACTTTATCAAAACAAAATTAAATCAGCATGTTAAAAATAGGGCTGGAGGTGTAACTCAGTGTTGGAATACTTGTTTAGGATTCATGAGGCCTTAGGCTGAGTCTCTAGTACAAGAAAAGTGGTAACAAAAAGCCTAAGTGAAAAGTGAGTTGTAAGTAGAAGAATATCCTATGCTCTACTAGCTTCTAGAGACCCATTCACCTCCTAGAGCTGATAGCAGCTACCATTTCAATTAGCAATCAACAAAACGCCCCACAGACATATCCACAGGCCACTCTGATTGAGGAAATTCTCCAATTAAGCATCTCTCCCTAAGCAAGTCTAGGATGTATCAAGTCAACATGAAAAACTAACCAGGTCACTATCATTGATTAAAAGTAAGACACAGAATAATATGATCCCATTGCTGGGAAAATGAAAAACAACCAGATCAGCTGTAATATCAACAGAATTAAATATATATATAAAACCAAGGACAGATAAAGAAATTCGATGTCTCAATAAAAAATAGGTAAATATGCATTCATAAAATAAAAAATAGGATCTGGTACAATTGTGTCAGAGTATATAGAGAGATCTAAAGAGAATCAGTCACTATCAGTGAGGTCAAAACTTGGCGGCCAAGATTTTGGATAATTTAATTTCTTCATTTCTATTTAAATTGTTGATAAGAATTATTTAGGTATTAGTTTAGTTTACACTCACTTGACTAAAATATACTGCAATAAGAAAATAAACTTTCATCCAGGTGGTAATGGCACACACCTTTCTTTAGTCCTAGCACTCAGGAGGCAGAGGCAGGTGGATCTCTGTGAGTTTGAGGCCAGCTTGATCTACAAAGCTACACAGAGAAACCCTGTCTGAAAACATTAAAAAAAAAGAAAGAAAGAAAGAAAGAAAGAAAGAAAGAAAGAAAGAAAGAAAGAAAGAAAGAAACTTCCTAGGTCTTAAAGGCTGTGTTTTCAGTCATAAAACAGGAGCAACACAATGATCAGTAAAGACACTTACAGCAAGCCTGGACGACCTGATTCAAGTCCCAGAACCCACATGGTTAAAGGACAGAAAGGACTCCTGAGCTACCGTGTGTTGCAGCATGGCCCCCAACACAATGAATGTTACTAGAATTCTAAATTACTGTTTTGAAAATTATTTTAATTGAAAACTATAAAACTACAAGTACAGAAAAAGGTACTTGTTATCCAGAGAAGCAATTATTTCTCATGTGATTTCTTTCATTTATCCTATATCTATGGCTTTTAGTTGGTAGTCATTTCGATCTTTTTTAAAATTCCATGACAATATAGCATTATGTTTTCACAGATATAGGCCTGCCGATTTCCTTCCTTTACTAAAACTACCCTTTGTTGATACCACAAAGAACCAGGTTTATACTGGTTATACATCAAGAAGTATACTTTTACACATCTGCCTTTTTTATTTTTAAAAGGTCTCAGCATTCATATAGAGGAGGAAGGAAAATGTTGTTACTTGCAGCAGCCAGTAACCCCAAATGCTTTTGAAAATCGGATCATATTACACCAACACATTTAAATGTTTGCGAAAAGTGCTCCTTGACAATAGCAAAGGTTTACAAACTTTAATAAACACATTTACCTGGAACTTTAAACAGCCATAGGAATTAAATTTGCTTTATCCCCTCTTTCTACAAACAACCTTGGCAATTCTAAGTTCCTTCACTTTAAGCCAAAAGCTTTGACAATAAAACACTTTGACCTCATCCTTAAATTTTAAAAGCAGAGAGAAATTATAAACTGAATATGCCCCTCAGCCTTGCCATCTGTATGGCTTCAAATGAGCAGTAACTCAAATGCATGGAGAGCAACTTGGACTCACTGCAAGAACAGAAGTCTGGTTGCCAGGGGCTAGAGATAGGAGTAGCAGCTATTATTTAATGAGAGCAGTTTCAGTTTGCAAAGATGAAAGTAATGTGAGTGTGCTTAGTGCCAGCCTACTGCACACTAATGATTGTGGAGATAAAAAAATAAAAAACTAAACATTGAGTTGGGGCAGAGGAGCCATGTTTGGTTCCCAGCATCCATGTGCCCTGAGAATCTATCACCTTCTTCTGGCCTCTTCAGCACCAGGCATGTCCATGGTGCACTACACATGTGCTGGCAAAACACTCATACACATAAACAATAAGTCAATCTTTTCTAACTTTTAATGGCAAAGATCAGGGCTGGCAAGATCATTCAGCAACTTGCTGTACAGGCCTGATCCTTTGAGTTCCAGGCCCTAAGGGTTCAAACCTACAAGAAGAAGGATAACCAACGCCATCCACACCATTGTCTTTTGACCTGCATACGCATGCCATAGCATACACATGCGCGTGCGCGCGCGCGCGCACACACACACACACACACACACACTGCACCACTCACACAGCTCACACAGCACACTACACCACTCGAACACTGCATCGCACACACACTGCACACGCACGCACACACGCATGCACGCACAGCACATGCACACACACGCACAGCACACACGCACACATACAGCACACACATACTGCACCACACTGCACACACTCCACACACACACAGCACACGCACGCACACGCACTGCACCCGCACACAGCACACACACTGCACCCGCACACAGCACACACTCCACACACAGCACACGCACGCGCACACACACGCACGCACACGCACTGCACCCGCACACAGCACACACACTGCACCCGCACACAGCACACACTCCACACACAGCACACGCACGCGCACACACACGCACAGCACATGCACACATACTGCACCCGCCCACAGCACACACACTGCGCACACACACTGCACACACACACCCGCACGCCGCACACACACAGCACACACACTGTGCATACACACTGCGTGCACACGCACGCACGCGCACACACACACACACACACACACACACACACACACTGCCCACAATAGTAAAAATATTAATGGTGAAGACGAAAATCTTTCACCGGAAAGCAGCAGTCATATTTCAGTCTGTTTCAACAAAGCCTAAGACTACTGCCAGGATTTAATTTCTCACCATATCCTGCTCTGTTGTATCAGGAGACCTGAGAATGCTTTAGAAATCTGAAACCAAATATGCAACCCTCAGGTTGGGAAAAGTTTTACAGCAACTCACTAAATTAAATAATATGGTCTCTAACACTATGTCTCCTTTAGATATGTTTCCCTATCCAAAATATCCAAACTAGAATGAATAGCCACTAGAAAATTAAAAAAAAAAAAAAAAAAACCCTCTATGTCTGTCAGAGTCAACTCCTTACGTATTATCCAAATGCTTACCCTGAAAAGAGAAGCCATCTTGCTCTCACACATACCTGATGAAGCTGAAGTCCTGTTAAAAGTGTCTCCATTCGCCCCAGAAGAGTGTTTATCCTGTAGTAAAGAGAACCAAGCTTTCAGCTCTAAATAAGAATGTGTCATCTATTTCACAAGTAGAAAAGTACAGGTTTCCTTCCTTTTTCATGAGAAATTCATCCTAAGACCCTCAGTACCTGAAACCGTGAGTAATAGCTCCATTCTTTCATACTGTCTTTCTCTCCATCACCTCCCTCCCTCTCCTCCCTCTTCCATACACACAAAATACAGGAGATACCTTTTCTTATACATATGTACTATGATAGAGGTTATGAATTTGGCACAGTAAGAAAGTAAAGCAATTACAGCAACACCACTCTTGTGGGAGGTGAATGATAAACATAGTGTAGAAGTAAGCCGCCAGTGAGCGCTGACAATGTCAGGGGACTGAAGCGGCCTGCCCGAGTGACCATGGCCATAGCCCATAACGTCAGATAGACAGTGTACACACACAGCATGGGCAAGACAAAAGGGGATGGTGGGAGGTTCCAGCATGCTACTCAGAACGACATGCAATTTAAAACACCAATTATTTACTCTGAAATTTCCCACCTAATAGTTTTACACCACAGTTACCTATTGGTAACTGAAATCATGAAAAGCCAACAGCAGATAAGAAAGACACTACTATATAACTGCATGCAAAACAATGGTAAACAGTAAGAGTGTCTAGGTACTATTGTAGTCAAATGACTGCATTGAAATCAGTCTTCCTTCAGATTAAGTTCCCGCAAGTGAGTGCCAAAGTTGGAAAGAGCACCAAGGTGCCTACCTTCAGAACACTTCTCAATTTTCTCTCCAAAGACAGTAAGGTGACTTTCAAAAATGTTACACAGCTCAGCAATCATCCAGATATTTTCCAAAGTTGTCATTAAGAGCAAAACACAACAGTGTCACTGAAATGCCCTAGAAAACTGCTGTAATAAAAAAGCCTGAATTTATAGCTACCAGATACCACAACAATCATCCAACCAGCCTTATCAATGGGCAGGAAGCTAACAGTCAAATAGCAAAAAACTTACTGGATTAATGTGTCTAAACCAACAAACGGTAACGACACATTCCTGCATTTAAAAAACTGAACATTTTATTACAACATGATGCCTCAAGCTAAGGAATTTAATATTCACGTGTATTTAACTTACAAACTGCAAGGCAAGTTGTGAAACAGGTACATGTTTACAGTAGGTAAAAATGCCCTATGTCCTTTGTACTAATTCACGCATGTGTTAAGTTTGATGTCTCCCTTGTTTAAAAGGAAACCTTTTAACTTTCTAATTCGCTTCAATTACCTTCCTCTGCCTCACTTGGGACACATCTCTGCTGCTGCGGCCTCCACCACATGTATCCCTGGTTTCCTTCAAGCTTCTCGAAACCCAACTTTACGTTCACCTCTAACCCAAAAATGCTTTTTAATAGGAGAAGCAACTATGCATAAAGTCACTACCATGCATCTCTACCAAAGGTACAGCAGTATTTCACAGGGCCTTTACCTCTGGCATGTGTGTTTCGCTTGAGAAAGATCTATATATTACAGCATGTGTCGATTATGAGCTGGTGACCCTCCTGACTCAGCTTCCCAGGAGTGTGTAAGCCAGGATGCAGTGAAACCACCCAACCCGACAACTCCGTGTCGGGGAAGAAGGTTACTGCAAATATAAAACTGCTAAAAGTGGTGCTCGCTCTCCCCTCCCTCCCTCCCTCCCTCCCTCCCCCCCTCTCCCTGTCTCTCAGTAGAGAGAAAATACCCAGAGGTATTTGGGGAGTCCAGAGCTCCCACACTACCTCTTGGGAATACAGAGTAGCAACAAGGGTGGAAACCCTTGCCAGTTACAGGAGAGAAGCCGGGGAGTTTAAGGTAGCGGGGAGGGTGGCTTTGCTATGAGTCACAGGTTCTGCTACTAGGTACCTAAAGAGCCATAAAGTTAGCGTGGGGCTTAGATATGTGTGGCAGCCATGTGCTAACAGGGAGCTAGATGGCCCATTTGTCAGAGACAAGGGTGGCTCTTCTGGCAGGCAGAAACCCCATTCACAGGCTTCTGGGGAATGCTGAATGTTAACGCTCCTCCATCCATCCTCACTGAGCCCAGACTGTCATTTTGGACACTGTCAGTAGCGCTGCCATTTTGAGGGTTTAGGGGTTGGGACCCAACAGTGTGCAACTCCACATCTGGTCTCCATCACATTCTTACTCTACCTGATTTTGCCGAAGCTCTAATACACAGATAATTATTAAGTTTTTAAAGTATGGGCCTAATTCTTCTAAGGATCACATACACTCCCTCCCTCCCCCATCCTCTCCCTCCCCTCTCTCCATGCTCTCCACCCCCCCCTCTCCCCCTCCCTCCACCCTCTCCCCCCCCCCCCTCCCTCTCCCCCTCCCTCCACCCTCTCCCCCTCCCTTCTCCTGCCTCCATCTCTCGGCTGCCATCCTTAAGGGTCTAAGTCTACATAGGCATAGAAGGCATTCACATAGAAATAACAGACATCTAATTTTTCCTTCTCAAACTTGGTCACCCTCCATAGAGGCTCCATTTTAGGCAACGGCAATTCACCAACTGAGTTATAAAACCTAGTCATCATTCTTAGGAAACAGCAATCCACCGACTGAATAGTTCCAGTTATAAAACTGGCCCATCATCCTTAAGCCCTTCCCTTCATTACCCAAACCCGTCCCGCTCAGTGCTCCCAAGTGTATGGCCTAATCACTTTCAGCCCCTCTCTTCCTTTTCCTCGCTGTCTGACTGCAGTTTGGACCACTCTCTTAACTCACTGAGCTTTAGTCATGTGGATCTAAGCTGCATAATGGACACCCACAGACATCAAGTCCTAACCCTGAAATCATATGTGGTTTTTATGGTTTGACAATTGCATACATGCCTACAATGTATGATCAAACCCAATTCCCATCCCCTCCCCCTCAATTCCTCTCGTCAGCACACCACCACCATTTTCCCCTCCCAACTTCATGTGACTTTTACAAAGCCCCAAGTCCACTCACTTAAGTGTCACCAGTATATACATGACTAGTCAGTCTCTCAAGGGTCGCATGCCTGAAAAACACTGACCCTCCCTCCCCCTAGCAGCCACCAACTGCCAACAGCTTCTTAAAGCTAGGCTGTGCCCATCCTGTATGTGCTAATAACCCTTGGAATAAATACTGTGAGAGAGGATCATAATAACATAATTAGGATTTGATACAGAATGTTCATCTGAGTCCTAATTTGTTATCTCGGCTGTCATTAAGAGAGGTAAAATAAAAACACACATGCACACACACATACACATGGAGAGAAGTGGCAGGGGCTGGGCGGGTGACACAAACCACAAGCCAAGAATTATCTACATATGCAACAGATGCTAGAAGCTACAAAGATTCTTTCTTAGAACCCAAAGAGAGGACAGACCTGTAAATACTTTGATCTCCAACCCCTGGTTTCAAGGAGTTTCAAGGACAGTAAGAGAGCAGACTTCTGTTGTTTCCTATTGCTCATTTACAGAGACTTGTTAAAGCAGCTATCTGAAACTAATACTCCCCCCTTCCCAATGTCCTAACATGCTGTTTGTCCCCTTCTGAGACCTTTTCCCCTGGTGTCCTGTTGAGACTCCTTCAGAAATTCGGTTCCCAAGTTAGGGCCTCCAGGAAGCCATCCCTCTCCACTAGATCTAAACCCACCCAAACCTAACTAACAGACTCACACCTCTTTTTTTTTTTTCTTGTCTTACATACCGATCCCAGTCCCCTCTCCCTCCCTCCCTCCATGTTCCCCGACCATCCTCCCATCTCATTCCCGCAATACCTCTCTATTTTTAAGGCTCTGTGTACCATGTAGTTGTTTCTCAAATGTGCTTATTCTGTCTCCTCAAATACAATGCCTTTGACAGAAAGTATTTTATAATGTTCAACATTATTTATAGCACACAGGATTAAGTAAAAATATATTGAATAAGTCACAGATCATGTTATCCATTTGCTTTTACAACAACTTAAAAAAAAAAACAAAAAACCACTGGTTGTCTCTTAAGCCACCCAAACACACTGATATAGAAATTTCAAAATATTTAACCCATAAATATTCTCTCAATGTAGCAACAAAATAACTTTGGATAAATACATATCTGTTTACCTATATTCTGACTGTTAATTCTGAGATGTCATCTACAAATTTATTTTCTTATTTCATCAACTATTACTAATTGCTACTACTATTTAATAACATTACAATTATAGAGAGTAACTCAATTTATTTCCAATTTAAGGAAGCTATTTCATCCTAAAATATACCCAAAAGACAAACAGGTCTTACTCAGAAATGATCACTACTTAAAATTAATAAAAATATCAAACTAAATATCTAATACACTCATCCCAATAAGCCAACAACAAACAAATGTGTAACAATTGTGATTTCTGGACTATATTGCTAACCAGTTTTTTCTAATCTCACATCTTTTATTCTATCCTTATGTGGCCTCCTCTTTTTTTTTTTTTTTACAAATCTAGATTTGAGAAGTTCTAATAGCTATCAGAACATTGCCCTAATATTTCAAAGTATATAAGCATATATTAGTATACCCCAAAGAATGGTAATTAAAAATCTGATCACAGGTACTGTTTAAGATGATATTAGCATAAGACTATTTTAAAACCACTATTAAATTCAAAATAGAATGAAAACCCATTGGGAACACCCAAAATGTGTCTTTAAACATTCTAATTAAAAAGCCTTAGATTTTCCTCCATAAGAATGTTATTTATCTTTGGCATCTGCACTTTTTCCTCAACAAGGAAGGTCAACAAAGCCATGGGTTATATCACATTCCTTCAGATCAAGTAAGCCAAGTTACTAATTGCAAAACCACCACTAAGCATCAAGTTTGAAGACAAGAATAAGAAACTTACTACAAAGTGACTCTATACAATGATATTATATCATAACAATTACCAATTTAGTATTCTCCAAGCCAAGATACATGGTTATATTAAAGTACAGAGATTCCCAAAAAGTACATTTGGAAGATCTAACAACTTGCCAGATTTGATGGCCCATGCCTGTAATCCCCAAAGTTAGAGGTTAAAGGAGAAGAAATGATGGGAGGAGGTGTAACAACTGTCTAACTTCAGTTCTGGGTGGGGGGGCAACACCCTCACACAGACAAACCTTCAAAGACCTACAGAATATGGCATTTAAAATGGTTTAGGGTTTTCTTGACAATGAGGCACAACTGCTCCTGGCAACACCACCTGGGTCAGAAAGGAAGATGGACATTGAAGAAACTCATTATGGAGTTTGCCTCCAATATGGCAAGACTAGCCATTTGGACAAGATACTGCTCTTGTCTGGACTGTTTGACTTTATGCTGTATAAAATGGACATGCAGGACCCACAGAAAAGTGACTGCTGATTCAAGATGAACATTGCTACAGAGTTCCTGCTTCATGGAAGAGTCTGCCAGACAGTCTGCAGGACACAGAGAAAAGTGACTGACAAACTGCCAATACAAGAAGACAGTTTAAAGTTTCCTGCTTTGCTGAGGAGTCTGCCAGGCACACTATGGCCTATGGGCTTAAGATGGAAGATTATAAAAGAACTTCAGGTGACTGACAAAGGCAAGATGTCTCTGTCATTTCTAGAGTTTATACATTATCCTTCTGTGGTCTTTGATGGAGTTGAAGACAAATAATTATGTTTATAGTTTTCCTTAGGATGAAAGATAAGTTACATATAGGACTTTAGACTCACAAAGATGAAATAGATAATAAAATAATTTCTTAATAATAATAAATGTTAATGGGCTAAATAATGTTAACTGTGATTCTTATTTGATAACTGTTGTATTATATATTTTGCTATGCTAAGATTAAAAACCCTTCTTTTTATTTTAGACAGAAAAGAGGAGATGATGGGAGATGTCATTCTGTATATGTTTCTCATACTGGTTAATAAATAAAGCACTGTTGACCAATAGGAAAGGAAGACAGGAGGGACTAGGAGACAAGGAGGAAAGAGGAAGTAGAAAGGAGGGGTCAAGATGGAGAGCCTGGAGAGAACAGAACCGCCATTCCTCCGCTCTCGGTAAGACCACGTGGAAATACATAGAAATTGGTTAATAATTAAGACAGAGCTAGCCAATAAGAAACTAGCACCTGGCCAACAGCATTGTATCAAATACAGAGGCTTTGTGTGTTAATTGGGGCTGGCGCGGCGGCAGGACAAGACCAGGCGGCGGGTGGAAAAACCGTACTTTTTACACATGCCTTCAGTTCTGGGGGCCCAACACCCTCCCATACATACATGACTTCAGTTCTGGGGGCCAACACCCTCACACAGACATACATGCCTTCAGTTCTGGGGGCCAACACCCTCACACAGACATACATGCAGGTAAAACACAAATGCACAGAGAATCAAATTATTTTAAACAAACAAATAATAAGCTGGTCAGTGTTGGCACACCTTAATTATGATACTTGGAAGGCAGAGGCAAGCAGATCTCTGAGTTCAAGGGCAACCTGGTCCACAGAGCTAGTTCTAGGGAAGCCAAGGCTACAGAGAAACCCTGTCTCAAAACAAAACATATATATATATATATATATATATATATATATATATATATAATCACTAAAGGTGCTAGTGCTGCAAAACGAATTATATATTCAGATTATTTAGGGTATTTTAATTCATATATCAATCAACCACAACTAAATCAAAACACTAATATTTTATTTTTGTATAAAATAAGTATTTCCACAAAAGCATCACTTAAAATTAGAACTGACATACATACAAAATGGAATTTCTGAATGTGAGGGAACTTCTGCAAAAAGGTTTTTATGTTTTGTATTGGGTTTTGGTTTTTCAAGACAGGATTTCTCTACCCTGGCTGTCCTGGAACTAACTCTGCAGGACAGGCTGGACTCAAGCTCAGAGATTCGCCTGCTTCTGCCTACAAAGTGCTGGAATTTAAGGTGCACACCACCAGAGCCTGGCCAAAAACAGTATCTTATGAGGTACATTCCAGTAATAATGATAGTAAGTTAATTATATATGTGGATATATATAAAACTAAAACCCAAAGTTGCTTCTGAGTTACAATTTTAACTCCCCAATGCCATTCAGAAAAAAACAATCTAACATTTTATAGACTACTATATTCTCGTTGAGTGCCTTACTTTTCAATCAAATCATTACTCTTTTTTTCTATACAAGTCATCTGTCAAGACTTCCCAGGCACATTTGTCCAAGCTCACGTTTCACCTGTAAGTCCTAAAGCAGTGAGATCTGAATTACGTTGGTAGAATTACAGCTTTTGCTTGTTATTACCAAGTCACCACATAGACGTTATTCAATTTGAAGCTTCCTCATTCCCCGTAAAATAGTTAATAAAGATCACATGCCGAGAAATACTAAACAGGCTAGAATAACTTAGAACTTCCTCACCAGTTTGGTTTCCAACTGATAAAAACCCACATTTGATGACTCTGCTACACGGTCTTATTACCTTCTCAAATACGGGAACGTAGGAAGACACGTGAGGTTTGAGGATTTCTGCCTCCCAATCTTCATCTCCCATGGTAGCTACAGGTTCCTTCAAAAATAAAACAAAACACACGCAAAGAATGCACTTTTCGGTCACTGTCACATCAGAAGAGTTTATCTTCCCATGCCGGGGCTGCGGTGTGAAGGCCAGAGGCCGCGCAGACGAAGCACAAGGGGTCGAGCACCATAAAATAAGCAGGTACAAGTGATTAGCATCACTCACATTTAATTGTGCCTGCGCACCAGTTGCAAGCACTACCGGCATCACCTGGCTCCCCGCACCCTTCCCTGCCCGGAGCCCACAGTGACACTGAGAGCGGGGCTCGCCCGCCCGGGGCGGCGGGGGCGGAGGCCGGAGGGGGGCGGGGGGGCGGAGGGGGGCGGCCCCCGCCGCGTCTCCCGGGGGCGTCGAGCTGCCCCGGGCGGCTCCGGGCCTCGGGTGCCCGGGGCGCCCCCCCCCCGCAGGCCGCAGTCCCCACCCCGGGCGGCCCTGCAGTCAGCGCGGCATGCCGGAAGGCGTGGGCCCCGCGGGCGTCGGTGGGCCGCGCCTCGGGCTCCCGCTCCCGCTCCGGGCCGGGCCCCACGGCCAGCGGGCCGCCACGCCGGCCACGGCCGGCCCCGGAGCGAGGGCCCCGGCCCACTCACCGCTCCGCCCCAGGCTTCCCGGGCTCCTCGCGGCCGCCGACGCGGCTTAAACGGGCTGCACGTGCCGTGCCGTGCGGTGGGCGCGTGCGTGCGGACGCCCGGACGCCGACTGCGTCGAGTGCGCGGGGCGCGACAACAAATAGCACCAGGCGACGGGGCCCGCCAGCCAATCAGCGCCCGCGGCGCGGCTGCCCGCCCGGCCCAGGCAGGGGCTGCACGTGCCCGGCCCCGAGGACGCCCGGGCGGGCGGGCGGGCGGGAGGGCGGGGAGAGGGGCGGGCGGGGAGCGGGAGAGCGGGGCGGGCGGGGAGCGGGAGAGCGGGGCGGGCGGGGAGCGGGAGAGCGGGCGGGGGCGGGGAGCGGGAGAGCGGGGAGCGGGCGGGCGGGAGGGGAGCGGGGAGCGGGGGCGGGCGGGGAGCGGGAGAGCGGGGAGCGGGGCGGGCGGGAGAGCGGGGAGCGGGGCGGGCGGGGCGGGGGGCGGGGCGGGAGGGCGGGGAGCGGGGCGGGCGGGGGAGCGGGGAGAGCGGGGCGGGGCGGGGAGCGGGAGAGCGGGGGGAGCGGGGCGGGCGGGAGAGCGGGGAGCGGGGCGGGGCGGGCGGGGGGAGCGGGGAGAGCGGGGAGCGGGGCGGGCGGGAGAGCGGGGAGCGGGGAGGCGGCGGGGCGGGGCGGCGGGGCGGGCGGGAGAGCGGGGAGCGGGGCGGGCGGGCGGGCGGGAGAGCGTCACCCCCCCCCCCGCAGCCCCGTCCCTCCCCTCCCTGGCGCAGCCATGCAAGCGCCCCTCCCCCTTGCTCCTCGCGCCTTCTCTTGACCTCCGGGCTAAACAAGACTCAAAAATCCGTCCGACAGACACACGTCCCTCGGCCGAGTGGAAGCGGCCACCATAAAGTTAATTAATTAATTAATGACAAATAAATAAATGGTGAGGATGAATAAATAAGTAAGTAAATAAATAAATAAATGGCGAGGATGAATAAATAAGTAAGTAAGTAAATGGCAAGGGTGGATAGATAGATGGATGGATGGATGGATAGATAGATAAATAAATGGCGAGGATGAATAAATAAGTAAGTAAATAAATGGCAAGGGTGGATAGATGGATGGATGGATGGATGGATAAATAAATGGCGAGGATGGCCTTCCATCTTGGAGTTGTCGAGATGCGGGTCTGTGCGGAGCAGGCAGCCCCTCAAGCTACGGATGGGGAAGCAAGGGCTTGTCTGCCGAGGAAGGCCTGCATGTATCATTCACCTGTTCCCATGCATGAGGCCAGGGCCACTCAGTAGCTAACGCGCTCATCCACTACATAGTCTGATTCTGTCCGCTCCTCTATAGAAGGAAAATCCTGAAATGCTTTTCCCAACCCCCTCCCCCCAAAAGCGTGACAAACAAATGTGCGTAGAGCACAGTTCTGCTTTTTTTTTTAATGTTATTTCCATCACTTTCCTTTCTCTGAATCTTTGAAGAAATTTCTAGATATCTGTCAGAAACAAGATGACAGCTGTAAAAGAAAGTTACTCCAGCTTAAGCTCGCTCTAAACTTTAATTGTAGAATCTGGTTCTGCACTGAAAACATGTCAGCATTTATCGAGTGGGCACTACAGCACTTCCCAGCACTCTCCAGGCAGAGGCAGGCAGATATCTGTGAGTTCAAGGCCAGCCTGGTCTACAGAGCTACATAGAGAAACTGTCTCAAAAAAATAAGAAAAAAGGAAGGAAAGGAAAGGAAGGGCTTTATTGTGAAAAAGAAATATGGAAGTCCTAGCTTTTAAAAAGTGATTTTGATGAGAGCTGAGATGCAGTTTTGAGCTACAGATGAAAATATAACTCACAACTGAGCCTAAGCAGATACAGAGCAAGCATTACCCACTAAACATTTGCTCCTTGTGTGCCCACCCCCCACCCCACGCTCCCCTTTGTGGACAAAGGGAGAAGCCAGTGTGTTCTGTTTTCTGGTTCCCTCTGACAGGGCGGCAGAGATACACTGCAATAGGGGAAAGGCAAGTGTTCACTTGTTAAAGATTTAAACTAGCATGTGCGTATGCCAGGGATCATGCTAGGTACTACGAGCAGAACTAGACTTTCTAGGTGGTGAGAAGAGGCGAGTAGAATTTAAAGTTCTAAGTCTCCTCTAAGATTCATTAGAAAGCTAAGTAGAGGAAAACCCTCGACCGTAAATACCTTCTCTAAATTCTCCAAATTTCATATAATAAAGCAGAAGACTGGCTTCCTCGACTCTTATTTAACTTTCCATTTCGGTTTGAAGTGTAAATATTTCAAAGCAAGGCTTTTAGGTAAGACCTCCATGCTTTAGAAAGAGGCACTAAGTTCTCCAAGTTAGTATGAATGACAGGACCCCCACATTTCGGCAAATTTATGATCTCAGTATTACCTCCATGCTATCTTAGTAATGATATGTTCTCAGTATTATCTCTATGCTATCTTAGTAATGTTTTTTGTTGTTGATGTGTACTGCGTGTGGCTTAGCAGCCTAACAAAACTGCTTTCTTTTAATACACATAGTAGGCCAAAACTGGGCCACCTCAAATAGAGAAGAGATGTGCATCCTCAGGTGCTATAAAATTGGGAATTTCAAACCCTCTACATAGACCTAAGTTAAATATCAAGTATTACAACTATGTAGGATCACAAAATGAAGGTGCATCTGCCAGAAACCATCTCGTTAGCAGAACATCAGATAAAGAGTACAACGGACAGGCTGTCCATACAACAAGCAGGACTTTCAAAGATGAAATTTCTAGCCATGTGTGATAGTTCATGGTTAGAATCCCACTGCATTGGAGAGTAAGGCCGGGGGTCCCCCCAGGCCTGTGGGTCATCTGGGCTACATAGTGAGCTCTAGACCATCCTGGACTACAGAGGGACCCTTGTCTCAAAAAAGGATGAATTGGTAGGAGACAATGTCTACCAGACTGTGGTGTACACCACTCACAATCATTAGGCAATTCACTTTTTACTCTGGTAGTCATTTTTGTGCTTAAATTTATTATTTGTTATGTATTTAAAACTATATTTCACACACAAAGAGTGCTTTGAGGAATGTAAACGCTTGGAATACAGCTCAATTAATGTATTCTTTTAAAATTTTTACCCAGCGGAGGAAAAACTTAGATGAATAATACTAGGGAAACAGTAAAGCAACAGGAAGATGATATCAGGTAGCTGAAGCTTGGGAAACACTGGTGTGGATGAGGCCTCTGGATCTGGGGGCTGCTCACTGGCAGGTGTTTCCACCATAAAGACATCTCATCAACACCTGTTCCCATCCTGGGCTTGCTTAGCAACTTCCCAAGTCCCCATTTAACTGGCCAAGTATTCCATATGGATGAGACTTAATGGCACTACCTGCCCCCTACTGTAGCTCAGAAGCAGGGTCTCGTTTGAGTAGTGTTCCAGGCCCTCCTCCGAGATGTTAGTAGCCTTTGCGCTGTTACAAAACTCATGAAAGCTAAAGTTGAATGTAAAAGAAAAGCCAAATTCTGGGTCAGAGCCTCTTGGAAAATTTCCTCACAACAGCCATTGCTGGCCCTTTCCCACAAAACGGAGGTCACTGAACTGTGCCATTTGGTGAACAAGCGATAGGAAACACAGAATACCAGGGCATCGGCCTTTCCATGCCCACTGAATATCACCTGCCTCAAAGAACAAGAAAGGAGCTTCCTCTGTGTCCCGAGCAGCAATGGAAAGAGGATTGGTAGATAATTATCTGTATTTGTTTAAAAAGCATTTCAGCTTAAGAGCAGCAATGTGTTAACAAACAGATCTTGTCTGTGAGCCTGGATCAGAAATGAATTTTTTTGTCTGCCCACCAAGACTGAAGAATTGTCACTGCTAGGTTCAGTGCCACATTTCTGTAACCCTTACTTGGGAGGTACAGGCAAGAGGATCAGGAGCATAGTTGTCATGGCTAGTTCAAGGCCAACCTGTACAAGGTAACATCCAGCCTCAAAAACCAAAACTAAATATTAATAAAGCAGAGGCCAGTAGGATGTACCTGGCAAGCTGCAGACTTAGGATGGATCCCTGGGATCTACATGCAAGAAGGAGGAAACTGACGTCCACACGAGCACCATGGCCTGAACACACACACACACACACACACACACACACACACACACACACACACACACACACGCCAGAATAAATGCAATAACAAAATGTTTAAATAAGATAAATACTAAAAGATTGAAGCTTTTGAACAGAGGAGACACCACTAGAATTTGGCTGAGAATTGAGCATTAGGGGAAAGTTGGGGGTGAACGGTAAGTCTCTAAGGTGTGTAACATATTTTTTTTTAACCGAAATATAAGAAGAAATTGGGAACTATGAGATGAGGAACCCTGGGAAACACTACCTTAACTACATGACCAGAATTCACTCTTCTTGTTACATTTTACTACTTTACAAACTGTCGGAAAATGTGTTGGATTACAAAGATGTTCTTCATGGTATGTACTCACTCATATATGGATTTTAGACATAGTGCAAAGGATTACCAGTCTACAATTCACCCCACCAGAGACACTAGGTTACAAGGAGGATCCTAAGAGATTCATGCCAGGTCCCCCACAGAAGGGGAAAGGGAGAAGATCTCCTGAGCATATGGGGAGTGGGGGGGGCAGTGAGTGGAGAGGGAACTAAGAGAAAGAAACGGAGAGAAAAGGAGGGTAGAGGAGGACATGAGGGACCGGAAGATTGAGTCAGGGGATGAATATATGAGAGCAAGAAAAGAGATGCCACAATAGAGGGAGCCATTATAGGTTTGAAGAGAAAACTGACTCTAGAGAAATCTCCAGAGACCTACAAGGATGACCCCAACTAACAATCTAAGCAATAGTGGAAAGGCTACCTTAAATGCCCTTCCCTGATACTGAGATTGATGACTAACTTATCCACCATCATGGAGCCCTCATCTAGTAGCTGATGGAAACAGAAGCAGACACCCACAGCTAAACACTGAGCAGAACTGAAATCCAGAAGCAGAGAGGGAGGACAAGACCAGGCTACAGAAACCCACAGAGACAGCTGACCTGAACAAGGAGGAGCTAAGGGCCCCCAGAATGACAGCTTGGGATCCAGCATGGGACTGACTCAGACCCCCTGAACATGGGTCTCAGTTAGAAGGCCTGGGCAGTCTAAGGGACCTCAGACAGTGGAACCAGGATGTATCCCTGGTGCACAAATGGACTTTGAGAGCACATTCCCCATGGAGGGACACTCCCTTAGCCTAGAGACAGAAGGGAGGGCCTAGTCCCTACTCCGATGACTTGACAGATTTTGATGATCCCTCCTGGAAGGCATCACCCTCCCTCTGGAGTGGGTAGGGAACGGGATAGGAGGGGGATTCGGGGGACATGGGAGGATGGGAGGGTGAAGGATCTGGGATAGATATATAAAAGAAGAAAAAAAAATAATAAAATAGTAAAAACTAAAGAACAAAAAACGAAGATGTTCTCACCCTAACCCTAACCCTAACCCTAGCCATGGTTGTGTGGGTTGAGAGGGCTCAGCATGCCATCTCACATGATTATGTTCAAATGGTGATTGGAACTTGGATCATGTAGTGAGATATTCACTTTGTCCGCACCTGTGGCACAGACCACACCCATTGGGGGTGGGGACAGGGGCGGATGTTACCTGGGGGAACTAAGTGTGAGGAAGGGGCCCTGGAGTGCTCTTGCTTATATCACGGGAACAGGAGAGCATCCGTTGGCATCCTTGGGACCAGGAACCTGCTGGTGTTCATTTGTCTATGTTGTAAGTTATTTCTCCCTGAATAAACATCTATTCTGTCTATTTGTTTCTCCTGATCCTTATTAAACCTCAATATCTGGTGTCAGAAGTGGGATCTGGATTTTCACAGGACCTGGGACCTGGGTTTTACCCAGGCGGCAGACGCTGCTCCCTTCCCCCACCTTCCCCGGAAAAGGCAGGGTCCCTGCCTCACCAGGGGGACATGCCACAGCTTGTGGGACATTTGCCTCTGCTCTACAACACCTTTATCTCCACAGCGGCTGCGGCACTCACCGCTGCTCACCTTCTGCCCACCCCCCCCCCCACGTTGCATTAGAGCAGAGCCCCACAGCACCCACCCAGCTTGTGTGGTCCCATGGCCTGTCAGCGCCAGTCCGTGCAGGTCCTAACAATTTGCACAAGGATCCTTTCTTTCCTTCATGTAACAAAATTTTGCTGCCTTAGTTTGTTAAGAGTTTTTTTTTACAGGGACTGGGATGAGAAGGATCCTCTGCTGCCAGACGCTATTTGGTGGCACACCTCCAGGTGTAACTACCACAAGTTGAGATCTGCAACTAAAAACATCAAAGTTCCAGGACAGAGGAATTACACCTAAGGTAATTGCAACATCCTTTGCAATTTAAGCTGATATAATATTTGAGATCAATTGTTCCATACCAATGGTGAATAATCTTACAATGCAGGACTTTAGGAATATCTTTACTTCATATGTGGAAGGAATTTTAGCAGAAGAAAATCATGGCTTAACCAATATATACATTCTTTTTTGTAATAGCAATGGGTTTCATCATTATTATTATATTCTTAAAGAAATGGTTTGAGATTAGAGCAAACAATAAGGAACTTATACAAACCATAGGAGACTTAGTAACAAGGACTAAAAACATTGAAGATGGCAATAGAGAGCTGATAGGTAGAATACAAAGCATGGAACATAAAAATGACCAAACCAAAACAGAAACAATGCAATGTATTAACACGCTAGCAGAAACAGCTCATTCCTGGTCGGACGAAGCTACTAATAAGGTTAAAAAGCTGGAACATCAGATGGAAAGACTAGCAGATAGAATCTGTTCCATGTCTGAGCATAATGGAAAGCTAGCGGATAGAACGTTGTTTCAGGAAGGCAGTTTACATGCTACTCAGATATTATCTAAGAATGAGAATATTAAAAACATGGAATCATTTGTAATTGGAGAAAGCAAGAAACTGACTGATTCAATGAAGTCTCTAGAAAATTATATGATTTCAAGAAGTTCAGACACTCAAAGAAGCAATGGTGAATAGATTTCAGGCTTTAGAAGACCTTCAGTCTGACACATCAGAACTACAGGTAACAGGGCATGAAAAAGACTTAAAATTTTCCACACCATTTAGGGTCAGAGGAGCTTTCCCAGTATCTATTAATAAAAAACCAGTGATGAGAAAGTGTTGTTGCATATCAGTGGGAACCAATACGTATGAAAGATTTAAAAGGTATAAAGGAAGCAGTAGTCTCTTATGGCATGCACTCACCTTATGTGAAGCAACTAATAGAATCCTGGGCAAGGAATAACAAGGTAACCCCTAAGGATTGGGATCAATTAATATCAGCTGTCCTTGAACACTCCTCTCAATTAGAATGGAGGTCTTTATGGAGAGAGGAAGCAAAAGCTCTTGAACTTCAGGGCTTAAAGAAAGGTTATAAAGCTCCCCAATATACAATCCTTGGTGAGGGTCCTTATGCTGACCCAGAAACTCAAGCTGCCTATGATGAGCACATCTTGTCTCTATGCAGTACAGCAGCCTTGAATGCTAGGGGAGGGGATAGAATTCTGTACCAAGATAAGGCAAGGACAGAGAGAACACTTTAGTGTATTCCTAGAAAGGTTGTCTAGGGCAGTACAATTAGAGGTAGCAGACAGATTCTAGGCGAATATTCATAGAATCATTAGCTTATGAGAATGTGAATCCACAATGCAAACAAATGCTTTGGCCTTTAAAAATCAGATTGGCACCCCTGGATGAATGGGTCCTATATACAGGCAACATTGAGTATAATGACAATAAGACTGAAGCTTGGGTAGGAGAAGCCATATCTAAAGGTCTGAGAAGACATCAAGATAACAGAGGTCTTAACTGTGGTGACATGGAAGTTTGAGTAGAAGAAGCCATCTCCAAAGGTTTGAAAAGATATCAAAATGCCAGATGTTATAACTGTGGTAAGATAGGACACCTAAAAAGAAATTGTAGGCAAAGCATTTTTAGAAATAACACTCCCAGGAATGAATCAAACAGAAGGCCTCAGCCTTCTGGGTTATGTAGAAGGTGTGGCAAAGGCCGACACTGGACCAATGAATGTAGATTGACCAGAGGCAAGCAAGGAAACCCTTTACCATTGGGAAACTCCTTGGGGGGGGTCTCTCGAAGGCCCCCACGTCAAAGGTGGTCCGAACATTCCCAGTTACAGTGGAGGACAATCTCCCACAGGACAATTAGAAAATTGTGTGCCTATTGTAAAAACTCATACCGCTCTGGATGATAAACTACTGATGGAAATCAAATCAAACATGACAGAAGGAAATAAAAAAACATATATTTTGGCAAACTTCAATATACAAAGGCTTAGATTGATAGTTAAGATGAATAATAGACTGTTTGATGGTTTACTGGACACAGGGGCGGATGTAACTATCATAACTAATAAATCTTGGCTTGAAGATGGCCACTGCACGAGGTAAATGTTCAATTCTTAGGTATTGGAACCCTGTCTCAGGTAAAACAGAGCACGAGATGGATTGAATGTATAGGACCAGAAGGCCAGAGAGGAAGGTTGAGACCATATGTGGCTGATATAGCAATAAATTTATGGGGTTGTGATCTATTACAGCAATGGAATACACAGATTAACATTCCTCCAGTGTCAGATAGGAACCATAAACTACCTCATGATTGTGGAAAAAAATATTATAAAGTACTATACAAGACAGATACCAAATATCCAGGCTGTACAAAAACAGAATACATGTGCTGACAAACAGAGGAACCTAAAGCCCTACCTTTAAAATGGCTAACAGAGGAACCTGTCTGGGTAGGGCAATGGTCTATGATCTCTTTGAAGTTAGAGGCTTTAGAAAATCTGATTCAAGAACAGCTAAATGCTGGACATATTGAGGAATCTACCAGCCCTTGGAATTCTCCTGTATTTGTTATCAAAAAGAAATCTGGTAAATGGAGAATGCTTATAGACCTGAGAGCCATCACTAAAGTTATCCAGCCAATGGGCTCTCTACAGCCTGGAATGTCCTTGCCTTCTTTGATACCCAAAGAATGGCCTATTATAGTTAAATAGAACTCCAGTCAAGCATTTCCTGCCACAGAGTTACTCGCTACGTATGTCACAGCCAGTTCTCTTGAGAAATTTGGTTGCTAAAAATTTTCTTCCTAAATGATCCCATGGAGCAATCATCATCCCAGTTCAGCAGGAAGTAACCTTAAGATAAAACGATGCCCCCTTTCCCTACTCCTGGCATTTAAAGGATAATTTTTATCTTCTTAGGGTTGTTTTTAGTTACTTAGGGTTGGGTATGGAAGGTGATGCTTAGACTTGGGCATCTCTTTTAGACAGGGATAGGGTATTGTTGGGAAAGATATCTTTCGGAATGGATATAGGTAGATTAGCCTATCTTCTTGTGAATTATTTTAGTAATAGTGAGATATTAGTATTATATAGCTTACATTGTTATAGATTCTTATATGGTAACCTATGTTAATTTAAGTTTATATAGGAAGAATTGTATATTATATTATGTAATATTGTGAAAAATCCTTCCATTTATGATGTTTTATGCACATTATCCTTACCATATTTTATGTATGTATACTTTTACTTATGTTAAAGACATTTTGAATTTTGATATAATTTAAGGTATTTTTATCATGCTGCAATTTATAGTTATACCTCTGGTCTAGACATTTCTACCCTACCTGTGTCTTAGGGATTTACACACACACACACAAACACACACACACACACACACATATGTACATATATATATATATATATATATATATATATATATATATATATTTATATTGCTTAGATATTTGTCCCTGCTTTACTCAGGGAAGTTTCAATCGGTGTTATAGCAAGGTTCCTGAGTATTACATATTATCTTCACCCATGTTTCCTATACTTATGAGATTAGTCAGAAATAAATGCTTAATCTTCAAACACTTCATCGACCTACAGAACATGGCATTTAAATGTTTTAATATTAGTACTCCGTTGACATGAGACACTGTTGCTCCTGACAGCACCGTGCACTTTCCCGAAAATATGTTGGACACTGTTGTTGCTCCTTCTGGAATTCATCCTTGCTTCATCTATGGCCTCTTGGACAAAGAACTGACCCCCACCTTGACCACTGATTTGGACATGCAGTCCTATGTGCTTGCAGGAGACAAACATAGAAGACTGCTGAACCCTGCCAAGTCAGGGTAAGACAGCCTTTCTACCTCCCTGCTGTTGTTATGGTATGTCAGGTACTCTTGGCCTTAGCCAAAACTGGGTGTACCAACGTTGCTGTGAGACCTTGGATGACTGTTCAGGTAGCCTGCTGTTTCTGTCCTTGCTGCACCTTTTGGAAGTTGCCCATCCACACTTCCTGTTTACCCTAGTATAGTTATTTTCCTTCTCAGGTCTTTGATGAGGTTGAAGATTAAACTATCACAACTATTATTCTCTCTTCCTAGTTAGATATATTAGGTACTAGACTTAAGCTTTCTAGCTTAGGACAACTCTATTGTAAACTCTGTTTTGACTTCACCCTAGGACTAGATATGTAGGTCATTTTGTTCTCAATTTTCCTTTTCTTAGAGCACACTTGTTATTCACTGTTTTGTATATAGTTTTGTATTAAGCCTAAATCTTTTCTTTAGACTAAAAAGGGAATTGTAGTGAGATAGTCCTTCTGTGGCACTGACCACGCCCATTGGGAGTGGAGACAGGGGTGGATGTTACCTGGGGGAACTAAGTCTGAGGAGGGGGTCCCGGAGCTCTCTTGCTTGCAGCACAGGGACAGAGAGCATCCAGAGGCATCCTTGGGACCAGAAACCTGCTGGTGTTCATCTGTCTATGTTGTAAGTTATTTCTCCCTGAATAAACATCTATTCGGCCTATCTGTTTCTCCTGATCCTTATTAAACATCAATAGGATCATCTTAAAGTTTAATATTAATTTCTTTCTTTCTTTTTTTTTTTTTTTTTTTTTTTTTTTTTGACAGTGCCAGAGTTTGAACCTAGATAACTGAGCATTCCAGGCAGGCTCTCTGCCAATGAGATATATCCCCAGTGCCTGATATCAATTTGTTTAAACATCCACGGTGACTTTTTTTTTTTTAACTCTAGCATTTGAGGACTGGCATGACCAGAACATACTTCTCTACAAATGGCTGCCTTGGGTTTCTTTGAAGGTTGTTGGACAATCTCAGTCAGACTCTACAAGGTCGTTGCTCACCTCCAATGCCACATTTCAACTGGACAGACGTATGACACGGTAATTGACCAGGGTAATTGTTCTTCAGATCCAGGGTAAGAAGTTAAACAATCATATTCACAACATTCAGTTGATTGGTATGAGAAAGGCACATGGCTAGTCCAGATTCATGGAGGTGGGCCTCTCTAATATTGGTCATGAAAACTGGAGATGCAGTCCACTGAAGAGCCTGTGCTGTAGTTGCTTCAGTGAACTCCGTTGGTGTTCTCAAGTCCCTTCCTGATCCCCAGCAACCTTTTAATGTTGTCCCAACGTTGTCTTGTGTAATTTATCCCCTTCATTTTTTTTCTCTTCTGTATATTTTCAAATAGCCTGTCTCGGAGTTCACTCATTCTGTCTTCTCTTTGATTTTCTCAATCATCAATGCTTTCTTAATGCATTTTCATTTTGTTTAGCGTAACTTCGTGCTCAGAGATCTCAACGTTTTAAAAGTTCCCTCCACACCTCTTTCAATTTTATCTACTGAAGAATTGAATTATTTCTCTATTTTCTATTGAAACTCAGTAAGTTTCCTTCAACTCTGTCTGTTGGTTTGTCTGCTTTTAATTATCTGTGGTAATTTGGATGAGAAATGCTCCCCGAAGACCCAGGGATTTGAACCCTTGGGGACTCGCTGGTTGTGCTGCTCAGGGAGGTGTGCGTTAGTGGGGGTGGACCTTGGGAATACGTAGCCTCACTCCCAGTTCACGCTCTGTGTTGCATGCTTTCCATTGAGGGTGTGAGCTCTCAGCTTCCTGCTCCAGCCATCCATCACACCGTGCTGGCCACCATGATTCCTTGCCACGAGGACTCTTTTCACTCTGAAACCGCAAGCCAAAATAAACGCCTCCTCCCATCAGTCAGTTTCCGGTCATGGCATTTTATCACATCAACAGCGAAGTAACTAACGCGTTACCTGTATGGGCATGCACCTGTACTGGTTAGGATCCGGACAGTTTCTGGCATTTTACTTTTACTGTTAGACGAGGCCATGGTTCCTTGAACATCCTTGATGCTGACTGATTTATGATGTCATCTGAGGACAAACAGATTAGGCATTTATCCCAGTCTTCACAATTTGGCTTGTTTGGGTTTTGTTTGTCTTCAAGAGGTTAAGGTCAGCAAGCTTATTTTTCCAGCCTACTAACTACCTGGCGCCACTAGATGGCACTAAAGTTCAGGTTGCCTGTTGTAGTCCTAAAGACAATGCTAGTAGTTTGGGGTTATCCTAATCTCAACTGGTGAGTTTGTTTCAGACTCAATTAGGGGACGCTTATAAAAGGTAGCCCACCCACACAAACCTCTGCACAGGCCTACATGTGCCTTCCAAGTCATCAGCCTGTGGTCTAGAGAGAATCAGAGGGACCAGCCCTGAGTTCCTGCTCCAGAACTGTGGCTATAAATGCCACACTGCTGAGCCCACAATACAGCAGGACCAACAGAGCACTGCCGTGAGACCAAGTCCTGCATCGCAGTGGGCTGCCAACCGATGCTGGGAACTCAGCCCTGACTGGAACCGAAGATTGCTAGACTAGGACAGCAAGTCTTCCCCCGGCACTGTAGCTCTTCAGAAACCCGGTCTTCAAGAAGGACTCTAAATGGGGACTGTTAGATTCTGCCCTGTGTGGAGTCGCAGAATCCCAGCACTAAGTCCCGGGGCAAAATCCTGTGCTTTTACCCCATTCCACCTGATGGATGGAGGCGGAGTCCAGGTGGTACTGCCCAAGGTTTGAATAGTGTTGATGAAGTAAGTCCTTTGTACACCCAACATGACACACAGCCGACATGACACTAACCTGCGTCATATCTGGCTTTCACAGGCACAGTTTACCTACACAGACTCTGTGGGGGGGAGGGGAGGAAGGCGGTTATCCGGAGTTCATTGCAGAGCTGACGGTAATTAAGGCGATCATGGTAAGTTTAAAACTGTGTCAGGTGTCAAGGTCTTGAACTCCATTTTCGAATACTGGCCCAGGATACGTGTGCTGCTGGAGGTTGGGGATGGGCGATGGCAACAATTCCTTAGGGCAGTAGTTTTCAACCTTCCTAATGCTGTGACCCTTTAACACAGTTCTTCATTTTATGGTGACCCCGCCCTCCCCACAACCATGAAGTTATTTTCATTGCTACTTCATAACTGATTTTGCTGCTGTTGTGGATTGTAATGTAAATATCATTTTCAAATGGTCTTAGGTGACCCCTGTGAAAGGGTCATTTGACCTCCAAGGAGGTCAAAACCCACAGATTGAGAACCACTCTCTTAAGGACTATTAAAGCTGGCACGGACCTCCAAGGCAGAGTCCTTGCTTTCGTGCTGTCCAGTAGGTGGAGCCCTGATTTCCATTCCGCTAGCTGAGGTTGCGGGAGAAGAGTCCTAAGCGCAGTCTTGGCCATCTGATATCACAGGTCCAGCAGCAGCATCTTCAGATGCAGGCGTTGGCCACAGGATGCACAGGCTGCACCAGCACTGAGGTCACTGTAATCTGTTCATACTGTTTCAAGTCTGGGGTCAGGATTTAACTCCTTCTCCATCCCCAAGGTGAAGGTATGACTCTCCATGAAGCTTGTGATTATGGGAGGGTCACAACTGGAGCCAGTATTATTTTCAGTGTGCCTTTTCCCTTTATACTAAATATGGGTGGTCTTCCACCTCCTCTTTAGTTAGCTCTTATGAAGGTAGTGTGGTACGTGAAAATCTGGGAGAGGCGTCCACCCTTATGACACTATGACATGGTGTTGTTATTGGGCCTTACCCACAGCTACGCTGGGATGCTGGATACCTTACGGCCACAGGCTGGATGGACACACCAGGTAGTGCAATGGCAAGGAGGTAAATGGAATACGATCGTACCTACCTGCCATCTTGCTCTGCCTCCTTACAGAGCACAGTATTTAAACCCTCTGGACAGCCTTTCTATCGAAAAACTAAGACCTCCAGGAACCACGTGCTGCCAGATGTATCTCGTGGGAAAGCACCACATGTAGAGGTGTGATCTCAAAATGCAACTTTAAATATAGTCAAACTTTTAGATTTAATTCCCAGTCCATGGCAAATATGGGAAATGGAGGATGTTATGTTTCACTACAGATGCAAAGTCAACAAAATACAAAATGTAGGAAATGTTACTGGAAAAAAGTATTTCTGGAGATAAGAGACAAAGAGACAAACCAAATATAATGTGAAGATCCAGACTCAAACCAACTATAAAACTTATAATGCAATTCAAGAAATTGGGCCAGGCATGGTAACTCATGTCTTTAATCTAGCACTCAGGAGACAGAGGCAGGAAGATCTCTATGAGTTTGAGGCCAGTCTGCTCTACAGAGCGAGTTCCAAGTTCTAAGCCAGTCACGGTTACAAAGTGAGAACCTATCTCAAAAAAAAAAAAAAAAATCACATCATTTTATGTGTTTGCATGCACATGCATATGTGCACACTTTTATGTGTGGGGGTGTGTGTCTATGGTTACATGCATGGAAGCTTTGAACCACCTCATGTGTTCTTCCTTGGGAGCTGCCCACCTTGCTTTCTGAGTCTCTTATAGATCTGGAGATTGACAAGATGGCTAGCTTGGCCAGCCAGTGAGCCCAGGGATCCACCTGTCTATGTATCTCCAGGATTAGGACTACAAATACATGCCATTATGGACCTGGACTTTTAAAAATGTGGTTTGGGGGGATTAAACTCAAGTCTGTGATTTTGTGGCAAGTACTTTACCAACTGAGCTATCTCCACAGCTTCAAGAAATGTATTAAGTGATTGGATACTAAGTGATACTAAGCAAATATCAATGTTTTAGATATGATGATATGAAGGTTATGACTTTTTTTGGTTTGTTTTTGTCTGTTTGTTTGAGACAGGGTTTCTCTGTATTGCTTTGGAGGTTGTCCTGGAACAAAGGTTATGACTTTTTAAAGCAGTCTTTATATTTTAGAAATACAATGATGTGGTTATAAATGAGACGAGACTTGGTTCTGTGTTTATTGTTTTTTTAATAATAGAAACATAGAGATTCACCATACTTCCTACTTCTGTATATAGCTAAAAGTTTCCACTAAAACAGATGAAAAGAATAGGTGTGGTGATTCATATTGTACTGCTAGTATTTAGGAGGCAGACGCTAGAGGACCATGCCATCCTGGGTCACAGAGCAAGTTCTGGGTCAATGTCAGATACAAAGTGAGACCTCTGTCAGTGTTCTAAAGTGTGAAGGGAAATTGGAGGAAGAGACACACCGAAGGATGTAATACGCTTAGCAAAAGCAGCAGGGTGAGTCAGCCTCTAATGGACTGACTGCAGAGCAGCTTTGCAGAAACACATTTATTAATTATTACACAAAAGGCCTTTAAGCAAGGCAATTTCTGCATACCCAAATCTTTTCTCTGATCTAGGAGTTGTCCAAAGGAACCATTACCTAAGCCAACACAGTCATTAGAAGAATTCCAGGGGGCTGGAGGAATGGCTCAGAGGCTAAGAGCACTGACTGCTCTTCCAGAGGACCTAAGTTCAATTTCCAGCAACCACTTGGTGGCTTCTAAGCTTCTATAATGAGATCTGGTGCCCTCTTCTGGTGTGCAGGCATACATGCAGGCAGAACACTATACATGATAAATGAAATAAAGTCTTTAGAAGAAGGAGGAGGAGGTTTGCCAGGAATATCTTAGGACCTCAGTCATGCTAAGGTTCTGAAATTCCCAAGAAAGAGCAACCTCAGAAATCTCAGGTAACAATCATTGCATATTTACCAGAGATTACTTCAAGGCCATCACTCCAGAGTAAAATGCCAGGTGTAATGGATCTTCTAGTTTTTCCTTGACAGGCATTACCTAAAAGATAGACAAATAAATGAACATAAAAAACAAAATAGTCATGCAAAAGTGTACCCCCTTCCCTTTTCCTGACTGTTCTTGTCTGCTTCTATGACCAATTCATTCGCAAACTTTTCTTTGGATGCCTCCTTCTCTACCTAGTCACTAAATGTCAGTGTATGTGCTGGTGTGTGCGGTGTGTAGGGCTTTTCTTAATCAGTGATTGACGGGAGTAGGTCCAGCCCACGGTGGGCGGGATCAGCCCTGAGCTGGTGGTTCTGGGTTCTATAAGAAAGCAGGTAGCACAAGCCATAGGGAGCAAGAAGCACTCTCCGTGATCTCTGCATCAGCTCCTGCCTCTGGGATCCCTGCCCCATTTGAGTTCCTGTCCTGACTTCCTCAGATGATGAACAGTGACACAGATGTGAAAAGTCAAATGAATCCTTTTCTTCCAAGCTTGATTTTTGGTCATGGTGTTTCATCACAGCAATAGAAATCCAAACTAAGATAGTGTGTATTAGTATTTGTTCTCACTAGGCAGTGGTGGTGCATGCATTTAATCCCAGAACTCGGGGAGCAGAGGCAGGCAGATTTCTGTGAGTTCAAGGCCAGCTTGGTCTACAAAGAGAATTCTATGACCCCTCACCTACCCCCCCAAAATTTTTGTTCTCAACTGCTGGCTGTAAGAGTAGTTTTTCCAGCAGCCTGGAGCCACCGCCGCACCAGTCCCAAATAACACACAGAGACGCTGTATTAGAAATAATGCTGTTGGTCTGTTACTAGTTTCTTATTGGCTGGCTCTGTCTTAATTATTAACCCATTTCTACAAATCTAAGTATTTCCATGTGGTCTCATCTTACTGGAGAGTGGGCCAGGACCTGTGCTCTCTCTCCAGACTCTCCATGTTGACTCCTCCCTAGTACTTCCTCTTTCCTCTTGTCTCCTAGCCCCTCCTATCTTGCTTTCCTATTGGCCAACAGTGCTTTATTCATTAACTAGTATGAGAAACATATTTACAGAATGACATCTCCCTTCAGCTGGCCTACTTTTATCCTCGGTAGTTTTAAAAATCTTATTCTATAGTACAGGAATGTATTAAGAATTTCTCAGTGGGAAACCTGGCACAATTCTAGTCTGTTTATTTCTTTTTTGGTCTTAGACCTTGCCCTTATACCTATGCTATGTGTTTAAATACTTTGGACGGACCCTGCTCTGGGAGCCAAGGTGAGGCCCATAAAACCAAGGCAAAACTTTGGGCTGAACACTCAGTTACAATTTCTTGAGAGTAAGATCTGAATTGGTTCCCTTGGTGCCAGTGGTCTGCACCTTCAAGATCACCACCTGACCAATCGCTTTCTCTTTACGTGTGGGATTTTTTCAAGACAGGGCTTCTCTGTGTAACAGCCTGGCTGTCCCGGAACTCACTCTGTGGACCAGGCTGGCCTCCAACTTAGAGACCTGCCTATCTCTGCCTCCAGAGTGCTGGGATTAAAGGTGTGAGCCACTACTGCCCGGTATGACCAGCGCTTTCCTACCAATTTCAGCAATTTTGTTATTGTTGTTTTTAAATATTTTCCTGGCAGTTCTAAGGTATTTATTTGCTTTTTAATCTTACCTAAAATTATTTTCTCAGACTGGAATTTAGAGAAAGAAGAGATTTTTTTCCTATCAGGGAACAAGAAACCTATCAACGAAATTAATTTGTATCTCCCTTAAAGGCAACGTTCACTAAGTCACCTACTTGCAATTGCCAAGCCCTCGGTATCACAATGGATATTTAGAGGCATTTGAGAGCAGAGTTTGGAAGGCATTGGTTTGAATTCCAGATGTTTTGCCACCTGAAAGTTTGGTCTTGCCATGTCAGTTAACTTTTCTAAGACTGTTTCTTTGTAAAATAGGTAGAATGTGCAGTTGCAAAAAAACTTAAAAAAAGAGATAAATGTAAAATTTTTGGAACTCACTACTATTTGACAAATTTAGGTCTTAGGGTCATTTGTTTGTTTTTTGTCTTTCCAGACAGGGTTTCCTGGAACTCGCTCAGTATATCAGACTGGTCTCGAACTCACAGAGATCCTCCTGCTTCTGCCTCCCAAGAGGAATAAAGGCGTGCGCCACCACCGCCAGGAGCTTGATCACATTATAGTTCACTGCTTTCTAATGCTGGCTTCTTTACAGAGCCCTAGCCTGGGGCATGCCATAGGGGGCGTTTTTTAGGGACTCACCAGGAGCTGACTTCCTTACCAGAACACTTCGTGCAGACTGTGCTTGCATCGATGTGAGCCTAACCGCTGGGGAAGAAGGGAGTCCGTATTCTCCGAAAACTTCTAATTAGTCAAAGCATTAAAAAAAAACGAAACAAAACAACAAGCGAACAGGGAGGAATCATTGCAAGCTAACAATGCCCTCCCGGCCATCCTTCAGTAGTCACAGAACCGAAGCGCGTGACCACTGAGCACAAACGAGCCAGGAAAGCCCGAGAAGAAAGCCAGCAGGGGCGCCAGGCACGTCACCTTCTCCTCACGTGGCCCGTGACGCTGAGAAACTCCGCAGAAGGTAGCAGCGCGGTACGGAGAAGAGCAGCGCCTGCCCGGCGACCCCGCCTCTGAAGCCGGAGGGCGGGGCTCGGGGGCGGGCCGCTGGCCGCTGCATAGCCCTCTGGGAGTTGTAGTTTCCGCTGGCGGAGCTTTGACGGAGGCGGCGGGCTGAGTGCGCCTAGGACTCCATCCCCCGCCAGCCCCCGCGGCCGAAGCCGTTGCCTCTTCCTGTTTAGGGGACGAGTGGCCCGACGGCCGCCACCCGCGAGGTCTGCGGAGCGCTCTTCGCCTCCTGATCGGGGTTCCTTGGTGGAGGGACTGGCCTGCCGAGGTAGGGCACGCTCGCGCTCTTGGAGAACTCACCCTGAGAGGGAGCCCCGGCGTGGCGGGAAGGGGCGAGCCGGGGTCTGGGTCCCTGCAGCCTCCGGGAGCAGGCGGGAAGGGGACAGCAGGTGAGCCCAGGTCAGCGCCCGGGGCTGGGGCGGCTGGACTGTGGGGCAATTGCCACAGAAGCGTCTCGGGCTACAGGGTCGACGAATGGAGTCAGCGTCCGCCGCGACACTTCTCCAGCCGCCCTCCCCGTGGATGGCGTGCTGTGTTTGTTGGCCGTCTTGCAATACTGGAGCTGGGAGGCGGCTAGGCAAATGCCTTCTCCTCACCTGACAATTCAGGGAAAAGACCTGCTTATCGTCCACCAGTTATTAACCAGCGTGCCCAGAACCCCAATCGTGTTGGTTCTTTGGCAGTGCCGTATATGTTGTTGAGATCAGTAGACGTGAGTGTCCTTTCCTTTTTTGATACCTTCAGATTTGCCAAAGAACTGGAATGCAGAGTAACAGGCAAAAAAGGAAAGAAAAAAAAAAAAAAAGGTTTTGTTTGTTCCTTAATTTATTTTTGGGTTTTGTTGTTTTCAGTAGCTCAGATGTCACTTGTAAACTAAAAAGAAAGTTATGTGCCCTGTAAACAACTACTGCCAGCTAGATACAGGGCACGCCCGTAATCCCTGGACTCAGGAGGGTGAAGCAGGTGGAGTGGGTGTGAGATCTTCTCAAACCCGAAAGCCAGAGGTGGAGGGATGATTGGTCCTTACAGTGCTGACCTTGCAAACATGAAGACAGGAGTTCTATCCCCCAGCACCTTTGTAAAAGCCCAAACCAGGCACTCTGCAGCACGTAGTGACCCCAACACTGGAGAGATAAACAGCGCTTTCCTGGGGCTTGCTGGCCAACTAGTCCAGTGGAATCGGTGAGCACCCAGTCCAGTGAGCGATGCATGGCGCAGACGAGAAAAATCAGCCACCTCCATGTTAACACAGATGTCACGGATCTAAGGAAACACATTTACCTTGCGTTCCCAGTTTTGCCTGGCAGAGCTTTGAGAACAACCAGATTTAAATTTCCCTCTCAAAATCTTAAGTAGTGTGTGCCTATTGTATATACAAAAATATCCTATTGTAGTTTTATAAGACTCTAAGGAGTTAACTGGGGTAGACTCAGGAAGACAGTACTGCTAACCTGAACTACAAATGAGAACAGCGTAGTTTTATAAAGGATCTATATTGGCGTAAAAGTGGAAGAAAGTCAGGTTAAAATTCTCTAGCAGGCCTGAATTTTTACAATACACTTAAACTTTAGTACTTTGCTAGTAGTTTTTCTTTATCCAGAACTGAAGAGAAGTTAGTGTTTCTGGTGTGGGAGGAGAGGTTCATCGGTGCCATGGTGTAGTTTTGGTGATTTATAAACTCCTTTGTGTCCAGCACTACCAGATTTTTAACATCCTTTAAAGCATTAGTCAACAATAGAAAAAATATTCTACCAGTGACACCAGAATTTTAGACTTAGAGCTATTAGCTATTAACACACTGGTAAATTATTCCTGAGGAAGGAATCTAGGTAAGTGTGTTAGTAGTCTCTAGGAGATTTATAGAGAAAAGAGATACTCATACAACAGCTTCTACCAGGCTGCCTTTTTAAATGACCTATTTCCCTTGCGTTAATACTATAGAGGTAGATGAAGTCTTAACAATTTTTTCCTGCTAATGACTATATTCTCCTTTTATAAAATGTTATTAGAGTCCAGCCATGCACACTCATTTCCATATTATCTAAAAGGCAGAGTTGAAATAATTGCAGATACTCAATAGCTGGATAAGCTTAAATAATTTCTTTCTGCTCCTTTGCAGGAAAAAAAAAGTCATTCTATAGCCTAGAAAACTGAATACGAAGTATCTGAAATTGTATAACATATGTAAATGTATTAGATAACAATTAATATCAGCCTCTGGGAAAGAGCATAAACTCCTTGGATGCTTGTATCCAAAGTAGTATTTACCTTACCACAGCCTAGTCCATTCTGCAAGTTGGTACTAGCATCTTAGCATAGCTAAGGGTTTGCTTATGGATATTAATAAGGAGGGTGCTAGATCACCTAGCCCTTTCAGGTCATAGGCAGAGCACACTGAAGGTGAGCAATCTCAGTTGGTGGCCCTGGCTCTACCACCAACCACAACTAGCCCAGATGGAGTCAGCCATACCCTCCTTTCTAGTACCTCTGTGACATTTAGCATACCAAGTCACGTATGCAGGTCATAGACTAACGTACAGCCCCATCTCCTTCAGAGACCCGTAGGAGCAGGAGGTTAGCAGGTGGGGCTTTATTAAAGCCCTTCTTACAATTCATTTTGTTGCAATTTAGATGCAGGAAGAGGGGAGGCAGCAGTGCCTGGTATACCCTCGGGGTGGGGGTCGGGCATGAAAGGAGCCAGACGGCCCTGCCAAGACCAACTTTGTTGTTTCCCAGAGCCCTGTCCTTCCTCTCATCAAGTCAGCTTGGTTATCTCAAACCCAGCTGCTAGCCCTTTCATCCCTGGTGTTCCCAACTTAGCCATTCTAACCGTGACATTCATTTGTTTTTACCTCGATATCACACAATGAGGTAAACCACCGATTTCCTATTGGGACCCATCTTGGACTTTCCATGCCATTCGCCAAAACAGCTGGGATGAAGAAATTTATAAAGAGCAAATTTCTGTCTGTTCTGAAGACTGGGGCTTCGGGGTCCAGGGTGCAGTTCGTCTGGGTGTTTGGTGAGGGCCTGGTGTCTGCTTCCAGGACAGTTCCTTCTTGCTCTGTTCTCACATGGTGGAAGAGCCAGGCAAGGTGGGGCTTGCAGTGCAACACTTCATCCCTTCTGTACGGCACTAATCACACATCTCCTAAAGGCCTCTTACTCCTTTACCTCCTCTCTCCAGCCTTGGTAATTACTTAGGACACATAAACCTCGGAGGTAAACATGGCAGCGGCCTCGTACTAACGCTAGTATTAAGCAAGTGGGAGCTCTTAATGGCTTAGCTTTGGGTTAAGAGTCTCGAGTTTTGCCAGGTTTGGTAGCTGGTGCACACCTTTAGTCCCAGCACTTGGGAGGCAGAGGCAGGTATATCTCGGAGTCCTAGGCCAGCCTGGTCTACAGAGCGAGTTTCAGGACCACTAGAGAAACACTGTCTCAAAAAGCCAAAAGAGAAAAGAAAAAAAGCATCTTAAAATTAAGATACTAGATCCGCATCTGTCTGTCTAAGTCACCTTGCCCATTTAACACCTACCAATTATATCATCGTTAAGACTTCAGCAAAGAAATACTGTCTATGAATGCTTAGTATTTTTATCATTGATAGATTGTTTTACATTCTAATCTACAGTTACAGAACTCTTATTCCCTTCTCGACCTACGTCACCAAATAGCAAAGTATCTTACAGGTTTACTCATTTTTAAAAACCATTAAATTGCTTATGGACCAGTACTCCAGGGGAATTTGAAGTTTGAGTTAATTGATTAAGGCAACTAGAAACCAAGTTTTGTACTCAACTACCTAAAATATATTAAGTAATTGATAAAAGAGACAATAAGAACTTAGGACCCCTTGTTTATGAGTTTTTTTTTTTTTTTTCTTTCTAAATTTAAATCAACTTTTAATGTCTTTGGACTAGTTTGCCAATTTTACTATGCTACAACATGGCAACATTGCTCAAAGTAGACATCCATGTGTGGCTAACCCTGAACCTCTAAGTTCCTGAATGGCCAGCTTGTCTTCTCTAATATCAGTCACTCCTTGGTAAGGCTGGCTGACACTAAAAAACCTTCCTAAAGTTCCCCTGTTTCCCCGTTTATCAGTATCCAACCCTAGTCAAAAGAATGGTAAGGACACACTCTGAACTCAGGCACATTCTTAGTTTAGTTTAAGGCCCAATGCCACAGTGCTGGCTTACAAACAGGGAGTGCAGCCACCTACCTCTTCTTCTGTGTCGTCCCCTGGGAGGACTGTTGGTGACTAGGGAAACATCCTTGAGGGAAAAATGCATAGACAAACAATTCCAGTCATCTTAGTCCCATCTGTGTTGTAGAGGTGAAGGCTGTTTTGCTATTTTGTCTACTTATTGGTCTCTTATTTACAGTCTAGAGGATGAAGACCTCATTTTTCAGATGGGTCTTGGGTCCTGCAGAGAGCTTAAGCTTTCTACCCCATCTCCCTCCCCATCATACCCCATACCCCCCCCCCCCCATCATACCCCATACCCCCCCCCACCCCCCCCTCCCCATCATACCCCATACCCTCCCCCATCATACCCCCCCACCCCTCCCCATCACACCCCATACCCCTCCCCATCATACCCCATACCCATCCCCCATCATACCCCTCCCCATCATACCCCATACCCCTCCCCATCATACCCCATACCCCTCCCCCATCATACCCCTCCCCATCACACCCCATACCCCCCCTCCCCATCATACCCCCCCTCCCCATCACACCCCATACCCCTCCCCATCATACCCCCCTCCCCATCCCCCCATACCCCTCCCCATCATACCCCATACCCCTCCCCCATCACACCCCATACCCCTCCCCATCATACCCCATACCCTCCCCATCATACCCCTCCCCCCCCCTCATACCCCTCCCCCTCATACCCCATACCCCTCCCCATCATACCCCATACCCCTCCCCCCCATCTACCCCTACCCCTCCCACTACCCCACCCCTCCCCACACCCCCCCCCCACCCCCCCACACCCTACCCCTCCCCATCACACCCCATACCCCTCCCCATCACACCCCATACCCCTCCCCATCATACCCCATACCCCTCCCCATCACACCCCATACCCCTCCCCATCACACCCCATACCCCTCCCATCACCCCAACCCCTCCCCACACACCCCCCCCCCCCCCCCCCCCCACCCCCCCCCCCATCACACCCCATCTTTTTCCCCATCCTACTCAACCTCTCACCCCAGTTCTACTGACAGATGCACCCTTTTCTCTGAGATTCCTCCAAACTGGCATGCAGTTGTCCTCTCTAGAAATGAATTCTTTCCCTTTAGTACTATTCTGTTCATGATTGTTCAATAGTTCTGTGAAGATCAACCTTTTTATTTCTTTTTCTACTTCAGAATATGCTCTTTATACCAAATAACAGCAAATCCCATTGCACAGAGTAATAGTGATTGGCATGGTTCTAAATGCTTATGCATATAATTTTACATGTTTCAAAGAAACACTTTTATCCATTTGAGATTTTTTCCAAATACATTTCCCAAAGTTTCTCTTTTTCCCTCCCTCCCCCTTCACCATGTGCTGTTCTTGTTGGCAATACTGCTTTCCCGGTAATCATCTTTTCAGTTTCTGAAATACTTTCTTCAACTGAAAGAATTCTACAGTTCTGTAGTACAGCAGAATCCTAAACGTAACTAACTAGCTACAATATGTTCACGGCTTTCCTAAGCTTGTAATTCCCTTGTGCTTCCCCGATTAGTTACAAATGTTTCTTTCCTGGGTATTGTATATGGAATGTTTTTACTCATAACCTCGAGGAGCCACTTTTAAAATTAGTCAAATTTGCACTTTGACATTAAGGAAAGACTGGAATGTGAGTCCTCACTATATAAGTAGGTTAGCGTCAGTTGTGACATAGCATTGGGTACTGTTTCATTCTTTGTGGCTTTGCTAGCTAAGTGATATAAAATAATTTCATTTGTATCTTCAGCTTCTTCCTGTTCCTTCCATCTTCCATAATCTCCTTCTCATTTTAGTAAGGCCGGCTGATATCCAAGAGCCTCCCTAAATTTCTCCTCTTCTTAGTAGCATTCAATTCCTAGTTAAAATAACCTCTGAGGGCTAAAACGACTCATTTTCTCTGAACTCCAGCATGTCTTCAGTTTAGAAACTAAGCAAGTAGGAAGCTGGAGACCCCCACTGACCAGGCTGCCTGCCACGTTCTCAAAGAGCGCACCACTGAGGTGAAGTGGCTCTCTTGCAGGCCAGTAAGGGAAAGCATAGGTCGCAGGAGTTGTACGAGGGAAATTAGGGCATATTGTAAGTGATGTTTATATTCTTGTTTGTGAAATTCCCAGAAAAGTGCAGGTTTACACCTGGAAAGGAGTAAGGCCATATTCAAGTACACTTTGGCCTTAGTTATAGTTCACTGCTGTTCTCATTTGAAATATCTGTATAAAAATATTATCTTTGTGTAAATGTTGTTCATTTTGCTGCAATATCTGACTTTTAGCAGGTGAGGGTCTAACTGGACCCTGGGATGGTGGGGAAAACTTTTGTCTGCCTTCCCTTAGAACAAACAAGTGAGCTGACTTCTTTTATTCTGTAAAGTAATTAGTTGAGCCCAGTTTGATCATGCTGGGTGCAGCTTAGCCCATTTGAGACCAACAGGCCTACAGAGTGAAACTTTGCCTCAAAATAAATAATTAAATCGATAGATCAAACTTCTGTTTTTTCATCTCAACTACTTTAGTCAAATTAGTGTTGACACAGTCACTCCCATATCAACGGGATTCTAGTAGCAATTACTCTCAAACCGTGTATACTTTACATTAAAGCAGTAAGTAGTTCTCAGCCTGCGGGTCTCAACACCTTTAGTGATGGCATACCAGATCCCCTGCATTTCAGAGATCTGCATTACAATCCGTAAAAGCAGCAAAGTTACTGTTATGAAGTAGCAACAAAATAGTTTATGGTTGGGGCTCACCACAACACGAGGAAGTGTGTTAAAGGGTCACAGCGTTAGGAAGGTTGGGAATCACTGCAAAAGAGTGTTTTTTAACTTTGCATTTGAAAGCGTACAATTTCAGAGTCCATTGAAAACACTTTTTAACCTGGGATAAATCTTGCTTGGTTTTGTTTTTGCACATTCATGGTTGTTGAAGCACTGTTCACAGTAGCCAGGATATAACTTGAATAAATCTTTCACTGATCTCTTCTTAAGCTGGTTTGGAAACAAGGGCCAGTGATTGGTATAGAGTTGAGCTAAAACTGAAATAATGAACTGAAAATTGTCATTAGATTTTCATGCTCCTGGGCTAGCTCGTAAGAGATTTATGGTTATTCTCTCAGCTTTGTATATTGTATTTTTTAATTTATTGATGGTAGGAAATGGGGCATAACTTTCTATTTTTCTCAAAACCTCTTTACATTGTAGGTTCCCAGCAAGCACTTGTTGAATGGCTATGCTCAGGTCTTACCATTTCTTAGTATTTTGGCTGTCTTAGTAATTTCTGCCATTCTAACCCTTATAGTGTGTGGAAGTGAAATAGTTATTTTCACTCCTATCTTTGTTCCCTTTCTGTGGTGCCGGGGATCGCACACAGGGTCTCTCACATACTGTGAAGCACTCTGCCGCTGAGCTAATTTGTCTGTGCCTTCCAGTCTCTGAAAGGTGACTCTTGTAAGATGCTGTTGGATGTGTTTCTTTAGCGTTTGCTCGTCTTTGGCAGTACTAATGACGACTTAGCTGGCTCACACATTGGGCAGAAAAGCAAGAACCCAATAGGGAAGTGAAAGGGGGAAAGAACAGTAAGACATGCATGTATTTGGGGAACGGAGCGCGTGGCCAGCATCTGTGCAATAGAAATACATAGAAACGCAAGCGCCTAGCACTTGTGAAGTCCTGTACTCATCACCAGGGAGAATGAGGGAGGTGGGAAGAAGGGGGGGGGGGGACGGGAGAAGTCGGCGGAAGAGTCCACTAAACAAGTGGGGAACGTGTCCACGGTCACAGGAAGCGGGAGAGGATGGAAGGCGAGGGGGTGGGGTGGGCAGGCACCCAGGGAAGACAACCCAGCGTGGAGGGGAAGAGAGCAGCTCGGATTTGGACTATCTCAGTTCTCACATTCCGTGATTGCTTCCCTGTGTCTTTCTGTGCAGAATGACAATACTAACAGTAACAATTGTTTTTGCAGCACTCAGTCAGTTTCATTTTATGTGTTCTTTGCATTTTATAGTGAAATAATCATACAGAAAGTTGCATTACACACACACACACACACACACACACACACACACACACACACACACACGGGCGGGCGGGCGGGCATATCCCTGTAACTAGAATTCGATTGAAGCAGTTGAACATGGCCATTACAAGATTTCCTGTCTTCCCGTTACAGCCTCTTCCCGCCCCTCTAGTTTGTCCTCTCGGCCTCAGAGAGGATGCTATCTTGCCTAGATAACTTCTTGGGAGGAAGCTGTGCCTTGCTTTGTTAGATGTTAAGCAGCCTTGCCTTTATGTCAGTACACACATCCTCCCCCCAATCGCACCAGGTAATTGAATGATGTCAGATTCCTTTCTACATTGCTCTGTATGCTCCCCGGGGTAGGATAGCCTCTGGGACAATGGTGGCAGCAGGGAGCTCCACTCAGCCCTTGTAGTTCTTTGTCTGTTTTCATTAAATATTGTCTGGGGAGCCCAACTGAAGAAAGGGTGCAGCCGAAGTTCTTTACAATCTTTTTCTGAACTGGACATTGTCTTAGAGTCCATATGTTGCTCTTATTGAAATACAGACTGTGATTCTAGATAATTTTAATGGCACAGGTCATGATTTTTCAATGAAAATAAAGTAAACAAAATGTATTTGAGCAAATAGGCTGTTCTAGAGTATAACAGAATAGTAACATTTTGGTTTATGTTATAATGCCTGTGAGAGATTCCTGCAATCTAATATAATAAAAATTCTGATCTAATTCGATGAGAAAGATGGTATAGTTTTTTGTTGTTGTTTGTTTTTGTTTTTCGAGACAGGGTTTCTCTGTATTGCTTTGGAGCCTGTCCTGGAACTAGCTCTGTAGATCAGGCTGGCCTCGAACTCACAGAGATCCAACTGCCTTTGCCTCCCGAGTGCTGGGACTAAAGGCATGTGCTACCAACACCTGGCTAGACTCTACTTTTGACCTCCCCAAAATCCTGTTTTCAAGAGTATCCAAGAATGAGAGCATAATACATTTTAAGCATTTTAAAGTAAAACTTCATATATATACCAGTAGTGATTAAAAAAATAGTACATTGTCATAAAAGAAAACAGTTGTAACTTTGTAAGAAATGGTGATAGTCTGATTATGGATATCCACAAAGGAAAAGCAGTAAGATGCCATGATAGGTTAGATGCTGGGAATGAAAAAAAGCAGATGATTCCAAGAATTTTGACTAGAGCCATTAGAAGGGCAAAGACTCCACAGATTGAAGTTAGAAAAGCATATGTTTATGGTTTTCTGAGGGAAAAAAGTCAAGTTTGGAACTTGCCAAATTTGAGTAGTGATTACCTCCATTTAAAGGTGCCCGTGAATGTTCAAGTATAAATTGAGAGGCACTACAAGTATTACTGTAGAAACTGACATGCTTAAGTCTATGGACTTCCTATAGCTGGTGTTTTATCTTCATACCACCTGAGGTGAGACACTAAGAAAACGTAGCTTCCTTGTAAGAGAGTAAAGCTCATTTGCTGCTTGTACTCTACTCTGATAGTGAACTCTCATAGTCTCTATTGCCCTAAGTCTCAAGGCTTTGAAGACAAGAGCTCAAATTCGGATAAAGCAGCCATTCCCTGCAGCTGTTCCAATGTTTCTTTTCTCTGCTGTCAACTCATCTGACTTCACTCCCTCCTTTTTAAGCTTTTCAAATGGCTTTTTAAATATTCTTTTCTGGGGTTGGGTCCAAATAACTGTAATGTAAGCCGAAAATTCAGAAATTTCAAATTGGTAATATTTCTGATAAATATATCAATCGTAGACCTCATTTAAGTCATGATGGCTTTATATCTATAATCCAAGGCTTGCCTAAGAGTTATAGACCAACCTGGGTAACAGTGAACCATCTTCAAAAATGATACCTTCTGCAAATTCCCATACTTTCTGATTTCTTTTGCATGCAAATATAATAAAATAGCAAGATGTTTTTAAGATTAAACTGAATTAACTTTTTCCTGTGTTTTAGGACTAACTTCCTCAGTGCCTAGAATCTAAGAAAAATGGCAAGTGTGGATAGTGATTCTAGGCATCTTATTGCTGAAGGAGACCTTGAAGTAAATCCTGGACCCATGAATATCCAGTTTGATTCATCAGATCTAAGATCGAAAAGGTAAGACTTGGTGCATCTATCTCATAGTTAAAGCTTCCAGTTACGACATAATAAGTTACAGCCATAAATCAATGGAATTGGTAATGCAATACCCATTTTCTTACAGACTTATAGATATATGTGTATATGATGATACGAACACTGTTTCCTAATTTACATAGTTTTGTATTTTGGATTAAACTCAACAGGTCTGTTTTATTCAAGTAGGATGCATTTATAAAATTGACTCAGCTATGTGTCGATTACCCACTTCATGCAAAGTAATCAGATGCTAGAGATAGAAAAGGGATAGTCTTTGCCTTTGTTGACTTTAAATGCCTGCAGATAATGTAAAATAATTTGAGATTAAATAATCTTTCAATTTATAACTGGAAACTTAAAAAAAAAAAAAGTCTCCTGGAAAAAATGTAGCAGTGAGTTCAGTAAAGTAGTCACTGGGTGGAAAGGAGCTGCAGTAAGATGCTTCTCTGCAAACATGGGGATTTGAGACTGCATCCCAGCAGCCACAGAAGCTGCATGTGAGCCCATGCACGCCTTTAAACGCCAGTATGTAGGAGGCAGAGACTGGAGGATCAGTAGGATTGGTGGCTGCCAGCCTAATCCAAAAGACATGAGTTCCAGGTCGATGAGAAGACCATTGCCTTCCTCTGGCTCCCATGCACGTGCATAGTTGTAGGCACACATACCCAAAGTGGTTACTTACAAAATAGGCAAAAATAAGATAAAAAATGATGGGACACACCTATCATCTAGCACTCAAGAGGCAGAGGCAGGAGGGTTTGGAGATTAAGGCCAATGCGGCTACCCAGTGATGCCTTGTCTATTTAAAAATAAACAAACAAACAAAACCAAGGAACTAGCAAGATGGGTTAGCAGGAAAAGGCATTTGCCTCTAAGCCTGACTTCTTGATTTAGATGCCCAGGACTCACATGATAGAGGAAGAGAACTTACTCAGTGTAAGTTGTCCTCTGACCTCCAAATATGCACAATAGCACTCGAGTGTACATACATACTGGATAAACAAATAAACATAAAAGAAATTTTAAGATAAATAGCCTTCTGGTGAGAAAATTAGCAAGAAAAATAGAAAATATACTTTAAGTAGTTTCAACAGGATTGTACAAAATCTATGGGAAAACTAAAATGTTCCTGAAAGATGTAAAATAGGATTTGCAGTATTTCATCAAACCTGAGATGCTATTGGTTGTGAATTATATTTAAATTATACAAAGCTGGGCATAGTGGTGCACACCTTTAATCTCAACACTTGTGAGGTAGAGGTGGGCTGATCTCTGTGAGTTCAAAGCCAGCCTGGTCTACAGAATGGATTCTAGGACATCCAGAGCTACATAGTGAGACCCTGTCTTCAACAGAATAGGATGGATGATAGATAGATAGATAGATAGATAGATAGATAGATAGATAGATAGATAGAATGAAAATATACAAAAAGGGGATGGAGAGAGAGAGCTCAATGGTTAAGAGCACTGACCATTCTAGAGGACCTGGGATCTGATTCCTAGCACTTACATGGCGGCTCACAACCATCTGTATGTAATTCCAATCCCAGGAGATCTGACACCCTCTCTGGCCTCCTTCAGTACTAGGCATGAACATAATGCACAGACATTCTTTCAGACAAAAAAAAAAAAAAAAAGATCATTTCAAAAAACTTAACACACACACAAACACAATGGGTCTATGTGATACACACACACACATATATATATGAAAACTGCACTTGGAATGTTTGCTTTGTATTCACTGAAAGAACTCTTGGCCATATTTGTTATTTTCAGTAATATAGACAAAGTGCATTGGTTAGCTCACGGACTTTGGACTGACAGCCGGGGAACCTGCATGGGACCGAATAGACGCTCTGAGTGTGGGTGACAGTTGTGTGGCTTGATCTGTTGGGCTGAGGGGCGGGGAGGAGCCCTGCCAGGGGCAGCAGGACCTACCCTGGGTGCATGGAGCCTGTTCCCTATGGTACACCTTGCTCCGCCTTGATATTGGGGGCAGGGGCTTGGTCCTGCCTCAACTTGGTATGCCAGCCTTTGTTGATTCCCCAAGGGAGGCCTTTACCCCCTCTGAGGAGTGGATGGGGGGTCGAAAGGGGGAGGGGAAGGGAGGGAGGGGATTGCGGTTGGTATGTAAAATGAAAAATATTTTTTAAATAAAAAAAGAAAAACAGGAAAAGGGATATTGTATTATAGTATTGAAGCATCACGCTTAGGAAACCTGATTCTTCTGGGTCAGTTTTCCATTTAGAGTCATCAGACAGGTGGTGTGCCCCAACCCTCCACGCCTCACCCCAACCCCAGTGCAGAACTGTCCTGTGGCCTACAGACGTGGAGACCGATGCAGCCCCTTTGAGCTTCCTGGGCAGCAGAGGCCGCCTGCAGGTTTCCACACTTGCACTGTCGTGGTTGTCCCAGAATGTATCACGGGAGGTCCTCTCACATGTGATTCCCAATCTTCCTCGGATGCTTCTTCAGTGGTTTGACTGAAAGGCCAGGGCTGACGCCAGAAATCGCCACCACTACCACCCAGTCAGCAGTGATTAAGACATGTTAAAGATTATGAGGTACCCTCATTTAGAAATGTTGAATGTGTATATTGCATACACACACACACACACACACATCAATATCAGTAAAATATGACATAAAGAAAGTCACTCTACTCCTGGTAATACTTTTTAAATTTTAATCTAGGGGAGAGGCTCTGTTGGTAATGTGTTTGTCACATGAACACGAGCACCTGAATTTGGACCTCCAGCACCCATGTAAAATTTAGGAGCTCTGGTGTGTCCCTGTAATCACTACACCAGGGAGACAGAGACAGGTTGACATCTGGAGGTCATTGGCTAGCTAGCTTAGCCAAATTGATGAGCTCCAGGTTCAGTGAGAGACCATCTCAAAGAAAAAAAAAAAAGTTAAAAGTGGAAGCAGATGAAGTAGACACACACACATACACACAGACGCACACACATGTGCACCTACAAGGAAACAAACTTTAATCCACAAATGTAGTGTGATCCTGCTCCCGATTACCAGCAGGCAGCTCTGAAGTTGCTGTATCAGCAATCTTACTACTACACACACTGGTTCCCAGTGTCAAATGATGTATGTACAGGGTTGTACAAGTTGCTAACACTGAAAGCAACTAAAAATGCCTTTTCTTCCAGAACTGAAAAACTAAATTATGGCATATTCATACAATGGAATATTGTTCATCTAATACAAAGGAGTTGGCTTTAAGATATATCAAAATGGAACAACTCTTCAACTTATTTTGTTAAAGAAATAAAGGAAATGCAGAACAGTATGTATAGTATGCCCACCATTTATGTATAAATAAATCACTACATTGTGGAAAAGACAGCAGTATGTGTAAATGAAGTCTGGGGGAGCAGAGGTGACTAGAAACTGAGCAGCTCAGGTAAGGTAGTTTGGTGAATAGTGCTGGTGGGGTACGGTAGTTTGGTGAATAGTGCTGGCAGAAACCCAACACCAATCCCATTGACGCTGGCATCCCTGCCAGCAGAATCCTAGTCTAGCCAAGAGTTGCAGCCATTCCCAGCTTAGGAGATAAGAAAGATTACTGAGCACTGGTCATGATGATATTGTTACTATTTTTCATTTTCTCTCATAGCTAAAGATGGTAGTGTGAAGTTTATCACACTAGAAAATTATTCTTGCCAATAGTAGTGGCTACTAGAAGAAACAGAGAAATTCCTATTTGAGCCTTACTTGTATAACCCAATATTAGTGACTATAAGCGCTAGTAAGTGCTGACTGGATGCTAAGAGTTCTCTTGAAACTTCTAAGTTCTGTGATAAATAATTGACCACTATGACAATAAGGCATAGGTCATTAAAGTGCATTCCATTACGATAAGTTGGCTGAGTTCAGCTCCTTGACAATTTAACAGGGTAGAGTAAATGGAAATACCTTTTCTATAATGAAACTTGTCAAAAGAAGGAATCCGCTATTTTCAATCCTGGCGTAACTGGTAAGCAGGTATGAAGGAAGGCAACCACTTGTAAAAACTTAGCAGTCCATAGTGCTTTTGCTTGTGGAATAATTCCTGTTTGAGAAAGCAGAAACTGTTTGATGAGGAAAAAATGTGTACTATGAAACATAGTTTCTGCTGAGATGCTGGCTCTCCCACTCTTAGCTGTAAGTAAAACCCAGAGACACCGTAGAAGATCCCACTTAGCGATTGCAAGGGTGCTCCTGTGGGTGCTACTTTAATGCCATCCACATAGCATGTATATAGTATAATTTGAAACTTCTTAACAGTCTGTTCGCCTTTTCACACCAGGCTTCAGTTAGCCTCAGCCGTGTCTGTAAAATGAGGACAGTAAAGCGTTTGCGTTTCTAATTTACATGGCCATATATCCCAGCTAGGTCACATCTGGGAAATAGTGTGGCTGCAGGATGAGAGTTTAGATGTTATTCTATAGTTACCGTGTGTTATTTCTCTCTCTCCCACTAGGTGGCAATCAAATCTTACATTAGTTCACATAAGACTTTTAACTGCTGTAGTCTGAAGGCTTGCATGCTTATCATTTTGGTGAAGTAGGTCTAAATCAGGTAGAGGAAGGATTTTGACATTTTAGGATGCATGTCATAAGCATTTGGGTCATTTAGGGTGTGTGTATGTGTGTGTGTCCATATATGTAGGTATGTATGTATGTATTATGTATAGTATGTATATGTGTATGTATGTATGTAAGCAAGGCCCTCTTTTCTTCTGTGCGCCTCCTATACCCGTGTGTGTGGGTGGGGATAACCTGGGCTGGGGTAGAATAAACAGTATAAATGGAAGGCCAGAAAGGCCTAGAAGTGTCCTGTGTCCTGTGTGAGGCATTACTGAGGATTAACAGACTTTCTCCAGACTTTAGAGACTGCTTACTGGTGGAGCTGGTGTTCAGGATTGCTTACTGTTTCCCACTGCTGTCTGTGCCCTGGGGAAGCTGACCATCCCAGCCAGCTTACAAAGTTAGGAAATGGTTGGTTTAAATTGTTGTCCAGTGCTGGGAATTGAACCCAAAGCCTTGCGTACGTTAGGCAAGCACTCTGCTATGGGTTGGTTCAGTTTTTAGCTGTGTCCTTCTCTTTGAATCTTCTCCTTTTCCCAGAGTTCGGAGCATTCATGCCACATGCCCCTCTTTGTAGCCCAGCATCACCCTTTAAGGCTCTAACCCCCTAAGGAGGTTTACTTTTCTCCTACACCTTAGTTACCAGCACTCAGTTCTTACATTCTTGTAGGGCTCTGTTGTCCACTTGCTACTAGAATGGAAAATGGTCTTTCTATTGGAGATGTAATCTATTACCTTTACATGGCTGTTTCCTGTGAATTTGAACCCCCAAGATTCTCAAAATACCAAATGCTAACCTACGGGCTCACGCTGCCGCAGACTGGTAACAACAGTAGGTGCCGGGGTAAGGCCCCGGGTAGAAGTGGCTGCTTCAAGCACGGAGCACGTCAAGTCCATTGTGGCGCCTTGCTCTTTAGAGTGTCTGCCAGTCTGTGCGTTTGTGAATCAGCCTCTATCTCACCCTGCCGTGATGCCGTCACTACAGCTCGGCCTAAAATGAGAGATGGACGCTTGTGGCCCGAGGAGAGAGGAAGGCTGAAGCAGTCTCCCACCTAAGGCAAAATAAAACGTTTAGAGGGTGTTGACCCGTGACAGTGATTGGAAGGGATTGCTTGATGCGTGGTGACTTTAGAGAACAACAACGAGCAGACTTTGGAGAGTGATAGACAGTGCTCTTAGCATGCACAAGGCCCTGGGTTTGATCTTAAACTCCCTAGACCAAAGGGGGGAGAGAGAGAGAGAGATTTTCCCAGGAGGGTGAGTCTGCTGAGCTCCTACGAATTACACACGAACAGCTTTAGTCGGTCAGTCTTACAGGAGAATGTGACCTCGGCTGTCGCTGCTAACGCTGCACTGTGGTGAGCTAGCTAACACACTGAATTAGTACCCTCCCCAAACCCATCTCTCCTTCCTGTTTCTCCCGCCCTCCTTCCCCTTCTTCCTCTCCCCCCCCCCCTTGACCCAGCCACCTCTGTCCTTTTCCACTTCCTCCTGTTATTTCTTTCCCTAAGAGAACTCTGTCTTTGCCGAATGCTTAAAGAAAGCCTCTTGGTCTCAGTGTCAGAGGGCGACTCTGCTACTTTGTTAGATTTACTTCTAGAAACAAATTCTTTGTTTCACTGTTTTAATTATTTTTCTTCTTCTGTCTGTCCTAGATACCCTTTCAAAGTGAGCCCCTTCGGGGTATGCCTGAGTTGTGTCTCTTTAGACATACCGGTCCTGGGTTTGTTTACTTTTTTCCACTTACTGGAAAGTCTGTCCAGAGTTGTTGTACTTTCTCCTCTCTTGCTGACATTACGAAGAGTAACTTGAAGATCATGGGAGCTTTGGGGGTTTGACTGATACTCCACAGGGTCAAGTCAAAGATGCCTTGTTGGGCTAAAAGACATGAAGAGCTGAGGTACAGCCTTGGTCGGTCTGCTCAGTATTAGCCCCAGTGCATAGTCAGAAGGGATTGCTGCAGTGTACAGTCGCAAAAGCGGTGAAACCAGTGGCGATAGCAAAAGATTGCTTTTAACAAATTTAAAACCAAATGCTAATAGTGATGTACATAAGACGGGTCTGGACTTACGGAGCTAGCTTCATCTGTGAAGCCCTTGCTTTACAAACAAGAGAACCAAGTTTGATCCCCACGTAATGTGGTTGGTGCAGTGACACATGCTTATAATCCCCCCCACTGTGGAGGTGGAGGTCTCTGGGGTGCGCAGGCCAGCTAGCAATGAGTCCTAAGCCACTGGGAAACCCTATTCCGAGAGCAAGGTTGGGCCTTCAAGATGGCTCAGCAGTAAAGTGCTCACTGTCAGACTGAACAGTGGATGACTCCCATCCCAGAACCTATGTGGTAGGAGAGAACTCACTCCTGGGAGTCCTTGCAAGTTACACATACACACACATGCACTCACAACACACACGCACTCACACACTCACAGACACGCACACGCACATACATGCACTCACGCAACACACACACTCACAGACACACATGTATGCATACACACACATGCACTCATGCAACACACACGCACACACTCACGCATACGCACATACACACACTCACATGCATGCACACACATGCACACACTTATGCACACACACACTCACGCAACACACACTCGCACACACTTGCACACACACATACACACACTCACATACACACTGTCACACGCACACATGCACATACACACTCACACTCATGCAACACATGCACGCATACTCACACACATACACGCACTCACACACACACACAATCATTTGCAAGATCCTTTTTTTTTTTTTGTTTTGTTTTGTTTTTCATTTTATCTTTGTTTATCTTGACACAATGTCAGTACATCCATTAAGGTTCTTTTTCTTTTACCATACATCTGATCTCTTATTCTTTAACATTGAGGTTTTGTTTCCTAATACCAGTATCTATTTACTCGTGGCTGTTTATTTACCTACAGTTCACATGAAGAGCAATTTATGATCTTTTCTTAAATCCCAACTCATTAGAAATGGAAAAAGGCATTGATCTTCGTTTATCTTTGAGGGCTGAGGCATCTACATATGAAAAATATATTTTATTGTTACATACCTTTATTTCCCTTTCCTATGTTAAAGTATTACTCAGCTATAAAAGCTAACAGACTTTAACCACACACAAGAATATGGATGAGTCTCACATACATAAAAAAAATACTGTTGTCAAAAGAAGTTAGACAGATGCCCAGCATCTGGTTCCAGCCTGCAATCTCACCTCTTGGGAGCTAAGAAGCAAGAGGGTTGTGAGTTCCAGACCAGCCTGGGTTACAGGAAATCCTGTCTTAAGATGTCAAACAAAGAAAACACTAGATAGACAATTATACTATGTATGATAATTATTCTGTCTTATGTAAAGTAAAAAGGAAGTAAAACCAAAATTCAGATGTTCATGTGTGTTTCTCAGACATGCACCAAAATGTTAGCAGTGCTTGTTTCCTTTATTCATTTAGTTGGTTTTGCAGTTTTTTGATTGACCCGAGCCTAGTAGGTACTAGGCAAATGCTGTACTACTGAGCAATGTCCCGAGCTCCTCAGCAATTATCTCTTCAGTGATGCTTACATTATCGCAACGAGAACAAAATTAAAAGTACAGCATTCTTACACTTTAGTTCCAAACAAGATATAAAACAATAAGCTGAGCCAGGCAGTGGTGGCGCCCACCTTTAATCCCAGCTCTTGGGAGGCAGAGGCAGAGGCAGGTGGATCTCTGTGAGTTTGAGGCCAGCCTGATCTACAAAGCGAGTTACAGGACAGTCAGGGCTACACAGAGAAACCCTGTCTCAGAAACAAACAGAAAGATAAGCTGGCTTTCGTCTGAATCACCTGTGCTTGTGCAGAGTGGTGCACATGGTTTCCTTCCACCCTCCTCTCCCTTCCCCTCTTGCTTATTCTTTTGCCTGATTAGGAAAGGTTTGGGAGGAGGACCATAAGGTTTCTAGAGTAGTCCCTGGAAACATAAGGGACTACAACCCCATTGCATAGAAGCAAGCATTACCAGAACTGCCCTCTGAGCCACCTCTTCTGTGATGCTTTTAGATGAGATCACAAGTATGTACAAGTTCATGTGATCCTTGCTGATCGAAATTTACATCACACAGTAGCATGTTTGTCTGCCTCTGTGTGTGTGAGTGTGGTGAGTGTGTGTGAGCGTATGTGTGTGTGTGAGAGAGAGAGGGCGTGTGTGAGTGTGTATGTGTGTGTGCATGTGTGAGTGTGTGTGTATATGTGTGTAGTGTGTGAGTATGAGTGTGTATGTGTGAGAGTGTATATGTGTGTGTGAGTGTGTATGTGTGAGTGTGAGAGTGTGTATGCGTCTGTCTGCATGTGTGAGTGTGTGTGAGTGTGTATATGTGTGTTAGTGTGTGAGAGTGTGTATGTGTGTGAGCATGAGTGTGTGAGTGCGTATGTGTGTATGAGTGTGTGAGTGTATATGTGTGAGTGTATGCGTGTGTTAGTGTGTGTATGTGTGAGTGTGTATGTTGTGTGAGTGTGTGAGAGTGTGAATGTGTGTGAGAGTGTGTGTATGAGTGTATTGTGAGTGTGTGTGAGTGTATGTGAGTGTGTGTATGAGTGTGTGAGTGTGTGAGTATGAGTGTGTGAGTGTGTATTGTGAGTGTTGTGTGAGAGTGTGAGTGTGTGTGAGAGTGTGTGAGTGTGTGAGTTGTATATGTGTGTGAGTGTGTGTGTGTGAGTGGTGAGAGTGTGAGTGTTGTGTGAGTGTGTGAGAGTGTGAGTGTGTGTGAGAGTGTGAGTGTGTGTGAGAGTGTGAGTGTGTGTGAGAGTGTATGTGTGAGTGTGTGAGTGTGTGTGTGTGTATTACTTCCCTGCCTTCCTTTTTCTATTTTCCTCCCTTTCTCTTATCATCTTTTGTACTTTATCCTTCCCATTTCCCTTTCTTCCTTCATTCCTTCCTTGGCCAACAAACATTAATTTCCTACTGTGTACCAGATGCTTTGTGCTCCCCTCTAACAAAAGCTTTAAGAACATGCTGATGCAATGGCTAAAAATACTTTTCAGAATATGTTGAGTGCATCCTGAGCCCACATTGGCAAGGACCCTGCGGGATCACAGTCCTCGGAACGCTGCTGCTGCAACTCCCATGTTTGAGCTGTGAGAATGCAAGCTGAGTGAGGCCAGGGTGTGTGCTTATAAACATCCCTAAAGGAAAGACCTGTGAATATGCTCCCTGACATAAACCTGATAATGGCTTGAGGAAGCGTCTGTTCCAGTTCTGTTCCCAAGGGGCCATGTGTGCTCAGGGAAGAGCATTTCTGGCTCTGTGAGCCTAGGGCCTCACCTTTGCCATTGTAGGGTGGAAGGTAGTACAGACACTCCATAATTGCATGAGTCTTGCCTTGTTTAAATCCAGTTTTATTTATGGTAACAGGCAATGGACCTAATTTTCTTTTTCTCCTGGGTTACTGGTCCCTGATCTAGCAGAAGGAGCTCCAGGGACTCTGGTATAAGCAGCTCCTGCTACTTCGTACTGCTGGGACCCAAGAAAATACCTATTGCTTTGTTTGTGGGGTTAAAAACTAAACTAAACTAAAATAAAATAAAGGGCCTACTCACCATAGTTTCATCCCACACCCTTAATTTCTAGTAAAAACATTTTGGGACTGGAGACACAATTTGCTTGTAGAGTACTTGCCTCAAATACACACACACATACACACATACATACATACACACACACACCATTCTAATTCACATTGCTCCTTTTATCAATCTCTAGCTCCTCCCTAAAGTTCAAACCATGGAAGCAAACCTAGAATTTTTTAAAGAGATTTATTTTTATTTTATGAGTGTTTTGGCTGCCTGTATGTATGTTTGTACAGCCACATCCATGCCTGGTGCCCATGGAAACCAGAAAAGGGGGTCAGATCCTCTGGAACTAAAGCTACATGTGGTTGTGAGCTGCCATGTGGGCCCTGGGAACTGAACCCAGGTTCTCTGGGATAACCAGTGCTATTAACCGATTAGCGACTTCTCCAGCCCCAAACTCAGGATCTTTTAACAAGCTCATCTAAAGCTTTAAACTGCTGGTCTGGAGTGGTGGCTCCACAGTTAAGGGCACTTACTGCTCCTGCAGGGGACTCAAGCTCAGTTCCCAGTACCCACGTGGTAGCTCACAACCATCAATAGTTAGTATTCAGGCGTCTGTGCTGGCCTGCCCTTGGGGTTCTGACGGGACACGCCCTCAGCTGCAGCCACTAAGAGCACCACCTGTGCACATTCTCTGTGTCCCCTTTTAAAAGGGCCCCCGCCCACCTCCCATCCCTCCCTTTCTTACTCCCCCTCTCTGTCTGCGCCCCCCCCCCCTTTCTCCTCTCTTCTGCGGCTTCTGTCTTGCAAGGCTAGTCTCCCCCTCCCGTTTCCCTAATTTAAAAAACCCTCTGCTTGAACACTGTCACACGGTGTCTTTCTCTCACACGCTGCTTTTCTTAAATTACAATACCCATAACTCCAGTTCCAGGGAATCCAACACTCTCCTCTGAACTCCATAATTACCAGGCACACTTGTGATGCACATGCATGCATAAGGCAAAACAAATAATTGCTTTCAAAATATTTAAATATTTAAAATGCTACGGGCAGAAACTAGAGCAAAAATTGATAGGTGAAGTGCCTGGTTTAAAAAAAAAAATAGCTAAACGTTTACAATACATCCTTAAGACTCTGGAGGCTGGTAGAACACATGTCAAGCATGTGTGAGATGCTGAATTCGACCCCAGTACTGAAAAAATACCTTAGAAATCACACAAAAAAGAAATCATAGTAGGGATTATTTCTAAATATCATCTTAAAATATAATTTAACATGTTTGGATATTAAATTATTCACAATTTTATTGATATTTATTGTGTATGTGATGTATGTGTATGAGTGTACATGCCGTGTTGTGCCTGTGGAGGTTAGCGGATAGTTTCGTGGGGACAGGTATCTCCTTCCACCCTTATGTGCATACAAAGGATTGAACTCAGGTTATTAGGCTTGCATAGCAAGCCCTTTACCTGACTGAGCTAAATCACTAGCCCTTGTTGACAGTTAATTAATTCAAATAGTGCTGTGGCAAGTGGTTTCAACATAAACGCTATATCATATTTTGACCTAAAAGAATCTCAGAGTACACTTATCAAAATAAGGTACCTACGTACAATGTAGGCTCTTAATACCACAAGGCAAAATTGCCTTCTAGAAAGATTATACCACTTTTCCTCCTCCTACCAGGCATGTGGAGCTCATTTCAGTATACCTTTTTTGAAAATCACTGTTTTCTTCTTCCTAAAGCATATCTTGTATTTTGCTTAGAAAACTTTGCTGCACATGAAGTTCCTTGGTAGCTACTTGAAAGAAGAGTTTCACCCTGGACCTTAGCTTCCAGCAGTCTCCTGTTATTCTAGAACTGGTCTGAGGGCAGTGTCCACATACATACAGTGACCTCTGAGCAAGCTACAGTAATATTTGACATCTGAGTTGAAGATAAAACCAGCTATCAGCACCTAAGTGATCAGTTGGTGTAGAGTATTGCTAGTGGTTATCTAAGTCCATCTACCTTTTCTTGAAAATCATGGTGGTTCGTGTGTGTGTGTGTGTGTGTGTGTGTGTGTGTGTGTGTGTGTATCTGTATAGGTGTTTGCATGTGTGCAGATAACCGACACCAGAGGTCTAGCTCAAGGTCTAGATCAAGTGTGTTCCTCTGCCTCTCTCCACTTTAGTTTTTTGAGGCAGGGTCTCTCACTGAACCTGAAGCTCATCAGTTAAGTCTGAATGGCTGGCCAATGAGTTTTCAGGATCTGCCTGTGCTCTTGGCACAGAAATTACAGGTTTATGCCACCACACACAACTTTTTTTTCCTTTTGGGTTTTCGAGACAGGGCTTCTCTGTATTGCTTTGGTGACTCTCCTAGAACTTGCTCTGTAGACCAGGCTGGCCTTGAACTCAGAGATCCACCTGCCTCTGCCTCCTGAGTGCTTTGACTAAAGGCTTGGGAGCACCACCAACACACTGCTCACACACAACTTCTTCCATGGTGCTGGGAACCAAACTCGGGCCTTCCTGCTTGTGACAGGAACTATTTTAACCCATTAAGCCATCTCCTGTCCTGGGAATTATGGTGACTTCTGAAGCTCAATGTGTAGAAGAAATGTTCTTTTAGGTTATCAATGTGTTCTGTGCTTCTATGACACTGTGGAATTTGTGCAGAGAATACATTTATTTCCTAACAGTGTGAAGGCTGCAAGTCTGAGACCAAGGCTTCAGGCCAAGGTCTAGTAAGGGTCCTCTTGCTATATCTTCACATGGCTGGAGTTAGAGAGCATGTCAGGTAAATGCTGGTCAGAGCCTCTATTAGAAAGCCTTGACACCATTGGTGAGACAGGGGCCCATGGTTTAATTTCTCATTACACGCTCCACCTGTGTGTGTGCGCGCGTGCGTGTGTGTGTGTGCGCGTGTGTCTGTGTGTGTGTGTCTGTGTCTGTGTGTGTGTGTCTGTGTGTGTGTGTCTGTGTGTGCATGTGTGTCTGTATCTGTGTGTGTCTGTGTGTGTGCGTGTCTGTGTCTGTATCTGTGTGTGTGTCTGTGGGTCTGTATGTGTGCGTGTGTGTGTGCGCGTGTGCATCTGTGTGTGTGTGTGCGTGTGTCTGTGTGTGTGTCTGTGTGTGTGTCTGTATGTGCATGTGTGTCTGTATCTGTGTGTGTCTGTGTGTGTCTGTGTGTGTGCGTGTCTGTGTCTGTATCTGTGTGTGTGTCTGTGGGTCTGTATGTGAGTGTGTGTGCGCGTGTGCATCTGTGTGTGTGTGTGTGTGTTCAGGGAATGAACCCAAGGCCTCCCATATGCTGGGCATGTGAGTTTCATCCATTGTCTTCATTCTTTGAAACACTTTTCTCCTACTGCCCATATCTTTAAGATTCGGCTCACCTATAACTTCCTCAGGTCTAGCAATGATTTAGCTCCCTTCGGGGCTCTTTACCCCATCCCTCACGTAGACCAGGCGCCGAGTATCACACAGCCCTCCTCATTGCCCTGCTCCTGTCGGTTTCTCCCTCTGGGTCTAACCGCTCATTTCTACATCTCTGCTGGGCGTTACTATACAGCCCTTGGGGTTCTATGTTTTATTCGTTGTTTAATATCCTGCATAAATCTTAATACTTGGTTGGAACTTAAATAATATGTATTCAATAATTTTGAAAACTAATACCAATAAACTAGCGAAAGTAGAAAAGAAACTTATGGGCCCCGCCTTTGCAACTGTGTTTAAAGCTGGATTGTAGAGCGGGGTTATTGTGAGAGATGATGTTGTATGGGCTTCAGAGGAAGTGATGCCCATTGCTCACCATCATTCCCTAGGAGCAGAAGGGCTCTCTAGATTCAGTGGCCTTCGTTTGTACCTTTTCTTGACAAGCTGTCTGGTAAACATAAACTGCTCTGCCGAGCAGGTAGAAGCGGTACAGTGTGTTCGTTATTTGAATATTGTTTGTATAGCATTTCTGGAATATTTGATTGCCCTGCCATTTCTTTTTAAACAAACTACCCCAACCTGTCTGCCAGGTGTGGGAATTCCTCAACTTCATAGGGATGTGAAAAACTGGGCAGTTTCAAATCAAGATTTCCATACTGGGCACTAGCCTTCCCATGAATCATCGAGTTGTTACTTAACGTCACAGAAGCATGGCTAGGCAGTAGAAGGGTGGAGACAGACTGGAAACCAAAAGATTTTAAGGAATTTGAGGAGTAGAATCTAAAAAAGGTGTTAGTAGGAGTGCGGTTTTTTTTTTGTTTTTGTTTGTTTGTTTATAAGTATATTAAATGGACACATGAGAACCGAATCATATTTTTAAAGATTTTATAAATTTCCCTCAGTTTTAAAATGCTTTTCTTTGGCATAACCATAACTATTTACAAGGTGAAACAAATATGCCCTCTTTGTTTTCAGTGGGTGCAGATGAAGTACATGTCAAATGTCAAGTAACCCAGATAGGCGCAGTCAAATGAAAGTGTCAAACGAGAGCGGTCTAGTCTTTTTACCCTGAGCACTGTCCTCTGTGTAGTATTCTTCATTTTTAAAGTGTTTTAAGATCCAACTAAAGTTCTCTTCAGAAATTTGTTTTCACTTTCTCAAATGAAGCTTTAGACATGTGTTTCTCATAATTCACTGAAAATATGCTGAATTGTATATTTTTAAAGAGAATCTGTTTTGAGAAAAATCCAAAATATTTGTTTGAACAGGCACTCAACATCTCGATGAAAACGGTTGGAAAAGAAAAACTTTCAGAGTCATTCTGTTCTCAGAGTACCCGAGCCAACTACACTGGTACAGTTAACGCTTCAGTCAGGCCGGGAGCCAAGAAATCTAGCACTTTCCAGACAGCTTTTCAGCAGACCTTCAAACCAACCCAGAGGTTGATATAGATACCATTGGATTTCAGAGTAAAAAGCTACAAGAACATCCGTACCTCTTTCTACCAATATTAGACCTTTTTAGTAGCCTAAGTATCTGCCTTAAGTTAGCATCCTTGAATTTTATTAGCATTGATCCTGCATCAATGTCCTGTAGAGTGTGGACTTCCCAGTGTAGCATCTCTGCGTGCATGCGTGTGCGTGCGTGTGCGTGCGTGCGTGCGTGCGTGCGTGCGTGCGTGTGTGTGTGTGTGTGTGTGTGTGTGTGTGTGTGTGTATGCGTGCATGCGACTCCACCTTTTCTTTGGAGAAAGGGTTTCTCGTTGAACCTGGAGCTCATCCTCTGCTTAGATTGGCCAGCCAGTGAGCTCCAGGGATTTACCTGTTTCTGCCTCCTCCCCAGGACCAGGATTAAAGACATGGCCTCTATGCTTGTCTGTGTATGCTGGAGATCTAAATTCAGTTCCTCAGACGGTGTGGCAAGCACCTTACTAACTGACCATCACCCTAGCTCCAGACATCAATATTTTTACATTGCCTTTGAGTGCCACTGAGTGTCATTGTGGGAGTAGAAATAATATATCACATCCTAACTCTTTAGAGAGAGTGGTGGTTATACCAGGCGTCAGTAAAGTACTGATTGTTTAGCCTCCTACCCGTTTATTTTTATTATATCCCCTTAAAATTTATGGATAGCACTTAATGCATTTTCCAGTATGTTGATATAGAATATGTCATGTTGATCTCTCTGCCACGTATTTGCTTTTATAAGCACTCTAGCTACTGTTCACTAAATTGACTCGTTGATACCTTTATTTGGATGTTGTCATGGAGAATAAATAACAAGTGGCTCAAAGGTTCCGAGTGTCAGAAAGAAAAGACTAAACCCAACACCTACCATATCACAGCGTTTGTTAGAAAAATAGCAGCAATCAAAGTTTCGTTCACTTGGATTTTCAGTTGCACCCACAATGTTAGATCACCAGTCTCCCAAGTCAGTCACCAACCTCAGCATGTCACAAGCTCCTCTCAGGACTGGGAGTACAAAAGAGCTCTGTGAGAGCAGGACTGTCTCTCGGGGTTCGGGTCGCCATTACCGTCATTATCCTTCCCGGTATATATGTGAAAGAGTGGCAGCCACAGTTTGGGACATGGTCTGAGACTTGGCAGAGGAATGCAATGCTCCGTGCAATGCTACCTTGTCTTTCCATTTGGACTGTTTATTGGTGAAAACTTAGAAGGCAAGTAAGGGACTTGGAGAAAGACAGACACTAAGGGGCTGACCGGAGACGCTGGTTGAAAGGCGGAGCCTCGGGTCATCAGCACATAGTCTGGGAGGAAAGCTCGCACATAGCAGGTGGTAGAGTATGTTAGCAAGGTCCATGGGAAGCAAGTGAGGCACAGTCTCCGTAGTGCCACGATGCTCCATTTGACTCACTGTGGACAGCCACACAGAGCAAGAGCTTGACTAGGACACCAACCAAGAAGCAGGAATTTTGTTTGTCAAAGGAAGTAACTTTGGCTTATAGAAGGAGGAGTAGAAGCTCTTCAGTAAAAGGACATTTTTGTTATAATTTCTCTGTTATGGCGCCAGAAGTATTTTAAAAGACTAATCAAAGCTGTTTCTGTCTAAGCCACACTGTTGGAGACCAACAGCTGATACATTCTGTTTTTCTTTGCTGTGTTTCTCATTAATGATTTCTTAAGCTTATTCCGCTCTCTCTCATCTGTTCCTAAACCCCTTAAGATTCAAGTGTGTTTAAAGTTAAAGCATTATGAGACAAAAGCTGTATTCTGTGGGTAGGATAATACTTCTTTTGTGACATTTTCTTTTCCCACCAAAAGTGAGAAGTGAATGCCTTGCCTTTGTGCATCCCATTTCAAATGGAGGACAAGAAGTTATTCTCTGCAATGGCTGACTTCCAGAATTTTTGCCTGAACGTTTTTTGTCAAGTATATATTCCCTTCTTTAGGCCTTTCTATATAGAGCCTACAAACATCGTCAATGTGAATGATGTCATTCAGAGGGTTAGTGACCATGCCTCTGCTATGAACAAGCGGATTCATTACTACAGCCGGCTCACCACCTCTGCAGACAAGGCACTGGTAAGAGGCAAAGCTCCGCGGCTTGTGTAAAGTTGAGTTAAAATGAACAGTAAACACCAAAAACCAGGGCAACTCCCAGGGGTTGAACTTTTCGATGGGAATATTCCAAAGATAGCATCGTACAAAGTCAAAGTAGTAGCTAATACATGTTTCAGGCATGTTCGTTCTTATCTACCCTGGCTTAGACCGTCTTGAAACTCCGTGTTGACAATAGCTTGAAGCACTCTTCTGTGTTCTCAATTTTTGCTTATCTCCGATAACAAGAGCTCTGAGGAAGACAAATTTCTTTTGAAACAACAGCTTAGATCATTGACTTACAACATAAGATTCTGGCTAGTCTGTATAATGTCTATGTTTGAAGCTACAAAGGAAAACATTTACATACATTTTCTTTAGGAATAAGAAACAAATATGCTCATACATATACCTGATTTTCCTGTTTAACATTTCCCTTTATAAATAATAAAAAAAAAAAATAGCCTGTGCAGACCATAGGCTATTACAGTTAATTGTTTTGTCTTATAAACACACACACACACACACACACAAAATGGAAAGGGCTGCAAATACAAATAAAAGCCATAGCTTATGGATTCATGATTGCCTGAAGTATGTCTTTATTATTTTAGAATGTAAAAATGTGTAAGTAATCTGTTCCTTATAACGTGATCAGATGTGAGATACTCAGAAATTTGAAAGCTTAAAAAAAAAAAAAAAGTCAATCTTAGTAGCAAAACTGACCTCTTACCTTGTCTACCAAGGGCAAGGGGTGAGTACCGCCTGACCATGGCCGTCTGATTTAACCCCATAATGGCTGTGTGAAGTAAGCACTAAAGTCTTGCCTTTGTTTGACTAGTGTCTCGTGAAATCCAGGCTGATCTCTAACCCTTTGTGTCTGAGGAGCTCCCTGCCTTCTCTCCTGGTTTCCAGACATGATACATACCTGGCTCTAAAACCTCAAGAGAAGACTTCTAAAATGTTATGTGCAGAATAACTTTTTACAATTGTTATTTTTTATTCCCTCCTTTCCTGCCCAGGACTTCACAGTAGTGTTGACTGTGACGTCCATTGTAAAATTATCTAACTCTCTCGGAGATTGGAGGTTGTTGTCTGACAGACTCTCCAAATGCTATACTCTTTAGAAACATACCTCAGAGATACCATCTGGAGCAGAATGAATAACCCTTGCCTGGACACTAAGTCAACACTGCACTGAGTTGTAACCCTTTGTTAGCTGACGTTAGTACATCTAAATGGTCACCAAACTTAATGTGATGGATCCATTTCTAATGCATTTTATAAATATCCCAAAGTCATTTTCCCTAAAAGTATGTTTTGGAGAAGAACAATCAATCATTGTCACCAAATGTTCATGGAGTAAAACCTTTTAATTTATTAAAAAAAAAAAAAAAACCACACATCTCATTCTTGTTATTCGAAGCTGGGGAGGGGGAGAGTATCGTACTCGTTACAGGAGAGAGTTGTCTGTCTGCATCTCCTAGATCCTTGCTAATAAACATGTGTACCTACAGAGCAGCATTATCAGCATCGCTGAGAGCTTAGTAAAAAGGCATTGTGTGGGGCTTAGTCAGAACCAGCGAAGCATAGTCCCCATGTCAGCAAGATCCTTGTGTGTCATGGGGACATTCAGATGGAAATGCCACCCCAGACCACTGCCTCAGTGAGAGCCACATCCTCCCATGCACAATCGAGGCCCAGAGACTGGGCACAGGGCACAGGGCACAGGGCACAGGGCTAGGCGAGGTGTACATGGAGGAGGCTCATTCTTCCTCTGTGTGTACATCAGTGTGAGAACACAGCCAGAACTTTCTACCTCTCGAACATGCTCCTTGTAAGTTTTGATTGTACTTGTCTTTACCCCCAATTTGCTTTGTCGGCGATCATGGTTTCCTTCTTGATGTCTTATACTTTTTTTTTTTTCCCCTCTTACTCTTGGCAGAAGACAATATAATCTAGATTTTAGAGGAGTATAGGAGAAGAGAAGGAATATATATATATATATATATATATATATATATTTGTCTGTGTCTCTGGGAACTAGTTTCTTCTGAAGCTACACACCACACAGAGCATTCAGGGTATTCTTTTCTACAAAGGCACTGCTAATCTCACTGCTTACATGCGAAGGCTGTGGCATGGTTGTACCGATGTCTATGCCCTTTCTTCCTAATAAGGCCGATAATCCAGCTCCACTCCTCCACCTCCATGCGATACTCCAGCTCTTCCTTGCACAGCGAATACTCCAGCTCTTCCTTGCAATACTCCAGCTCTTCCTTGCATACTCCAGCTCTGCAATACTCCAGCTCCTCCTTGAAGTCTCCCCTGGCTGTTTTACTTCCCCTGTTTATCCAGGGACGTAGAAAAGTACAGAGTTGAACACTGAATCTTATCATGCCTTCTAGTCTTGTCTAATTGTTTCACATGTCTGACTGGAATTTGAGACAGTTTGAGGCTGTTAGTTTACTCAAATAAGAAACCTAGCACAAAGTTGCAAATTTATAAGTAGGTGATAGATGTTAAAAGAGTCACACTATAGTTCATACTCATCAGACTCCATGCCTTTAAGGCCCTCCTCTTCTCCAAGAACAGCCTTCAGGAGATGGACAGTTTAATCAGGGAAACAGATGGGGTTTCCCCTCCAAAATAGGAAGGTGGAGTTAAAGAAACATAGGAGGTAATATAAGAAATAAGTGTAGAAGTTACACTCTTCATCTCCTTTACGACATCCGATACTTCTCTGTTGCTTCCTTCCCTTTTGCTTATATTCTTAAATGCCCTGGCTCCTAAAATCCTTGTTTCAACACTCACTAAGTTACTTTGTGACCTGTTTCTTTTACTGAAAACAGTTAAAATTAGTCTATACTGTTTATTTACTTACTATCCATTGGCCCCTCAATAAACCTCCTTCACACAGAGTTAAGTAACACCACTAAGTTCCTGGAAAGCTCCTCACGGAAGCATGGCCTCCTCTGTGGGAGTTTTTGTTTTATTCTTTGCTTCCCTCTTTCTCTCAAGTGTGAATGATGGTTAGAGAGGAACCCTTGCCCCTTTATATCCACCACTATATTAAAAATAACTTAATTCTTTAACTGGGGATTCATAGGTTCATGACACTTATAAATATACGTAGAAGTGTCTTAAGGTATGCATGCTGGAGGATGTCTATAATCCCATGTCGCAAAGACGGGAAGATCACACACTTGAGGCCGGGAAGAACGAAGGCCCAGATGAGCACTAGCCAAGCGTCTCCCTGGAGCCTGCCCACGAGGAGCCCAGCAAGCAGCGCCCCCCACACGCTTCATGACGTCAGCCTTAGAAATGTGTCTAGTCCGTTTCTCTTTGTTCACTTACTGGTTCTGACGTTTCTTCTTTTCCCCAAGATTGCTCCAGACCACGTAGTCCCAGCTCCAGAGGAATGCTATGTGTATAGTCCTCTAGGCTCTGCCTACAAACTCCAGAGTTACACTGAAGGCTACGGTAAAAACACCAGCTTAGTAACTATGTGAGTAAAACTACTTCTTGGAGTATGAATTAAGCTGTATATGAGTGAAGAAAGCTGGTTGCTTAGTTCTGTCTTAATTAAAATATTTGAGGAGCCCGACTTCATATTTTTACTGCTATTTACTCTTTCAGTTTTATGATTTGGAATACCATGATGGGAACATCTATACTAAGTATCCCTTGGGGCATAAAACAGGTAAGATAATTTTTTAGTACACTTCAATCTGACATTTTCTTAAGATTTATTCTTTTTTTTTTAGTTTTACTTGTGCAAATGTGTGAGTCTTAGTGTGGGTATGTGTCCATGGAGGTCAGAGGTTAGATTCCTCTAACAGTTGGAGTTGGTGGCGGTTGTGAGCCACCAACATGAACCAGACCCAGCGCTCCGAAGGCCTGATAGTCATTCTTAACTGCTAAACCATCTCTCTAACCCCTGAATTTTTTTTTCTATACCTATAATCCCAACACTCTGGCTAAGGCGAGAGGATCATGAGTTCAAGACCAGTTTGGGCTACATAGTAAACTTTAAGCCATCCTGGTTTTGTTCCATATGGCTCCAAAATAGATAAATAACTTAAATAATAACTGAATCTTTTTACTTTATACTTTAAGTTTGGGGCTTGGGAATAAAGTCCCAGTGATAGCATGCTTTCCTAGCTTACATGAGGTCCTGAGTCCAATCACTAGCCCTGTAAAAAAAAGTTTTGTTATTTGCATAAAGTCCTCTTTAAAAAGCAGATGGCACTTACATTTTTCCACTGTCATGTTTTTATTATAATTGTTTAGGGTAACAACGTAATTGCATAGGAAGTCTTTCTTACATAGTGAAAGGAACCCAACTTTTTATCTTTCAAAAGGCGGGGTTCACCACTGGGATGTGTGTCATCGTGCTCATGGGCCTTTTGACACTCTATTGCTGCTATCGAGTGGTGAAGTCACGGAGTAAGATATGTAAGTAGAACGACACTGTTGCACCGATTAACCAACTTCTGCTGTGCACTTCTGCTGTGCGTATTCTGTGTGTGTCGTATGAGAGCGTGTGTCACAGTGCACACTTAGAAGTTAAAGGCCAGCTTGAAGGGGCCCGTTTTCTTCTTCCACCGTGAATTCTCTGGGATTGAACTCGGAGTGTTAGAGTTGGTGATGGCTCCCCACCCTCCTGAGCCATCTCACTGGCCCCAACCGACGACTTTCACATAGCTCTCTGCTGGCTAGCCTGTTACTGAGTTTCTGGCTCCCTCTGAAATTCAGAACTGGGAGTTCTTTGGGGACTATAAATACATTTACATTAATGCCTGATGTCCTTCTAGGAATAATAAAAGTGCCATTTATAGAAATGATGTACTTTATCACTGTGTACATGAGTGCATATGGACTTCAGACGGCTGCTGGATGGAGGTGGTTTTCTCTCCTTCTACCATCGGCCCCGGAGACTAAACTCAGCTTCTCAAGTGTGGTGACAAGTGCCTCTCCCTCTCATTTTCCCAAAAATGTTATGCTTTTAAAGCAAAGCCTTTGTCAGAATTACTAAGAACTCTGTGGTTCTTACCAATTACTGTTTACTTGTTTTGACCTACACATAGCAGACCTAAAAGCATAAAGCAGCAACAGAAAACTATCCAAGTATATGCAGCTCTTGAAGCTGTGTAAACGCATCTCCTCTACACTCTCATTTGTATAAATTCTGGGTCAGGGACTCGGGAAGATAATCTCCTTGTTTTTAGGTTTGAAATGGGGTCTTGTTGGATTGCTAGGGCTAGTTTCAGTCCTGGGTAGAAATGATGTCACCCAGCCCACACCTTTACTCTCCCACGCAGCTGGACCTGTGGGCGCTCTCACACGGAAGCATCTTCTTAAGTCATTTTCACACATTTTAAACTGAGTGTGGTGGTGCGTGCCTATAGTCTCAGAATCCCAAGGTTATCCTCAACTACATAAGGAGTTCTGGGCCAGCCTAGGCTACATGAGACTCTGACGCAAAAAATAAAAATAAAAAAGGAAAACACATATAAGCACTTTGGGGGCTTGACAGACATGTATTTTTCACTCCGTCTTATTAGCATGTTCCAACCAACCTCAATTTGCAGCCTATTTCTTTAGTTAAACCTTGTCTTAGTCACTTGGGGAGCATTGTTTAAAATCTTGGGAGAAGTCTTATTTAAAAGCCATTGAAGTTCCCATTTGAGTTTGTTTAGCCTTTGGTTTCTGCGGGTTTGGCTCTGACTGAAATGGGAAGAGCTCTTTACACACACGCAGTAAGTGTGGAACTTACATCAGTTGTGTGCGTGGGAGCATGGCCTCCCCTTCGCTCGTTCTGACTGTTACAGGCAACGCCTGTGCTCCTTAAACGCTCCCATGTAACAGGGTGAGCTTGCATCGCTTCATTTTACAAAGTCACCAGAACCCAAATCAAAGCCCGGCAACATAAAAAGAAAAACAAACAGTTATAAAACATTATTGGATAGAATCAGTGATGTACAAAAATAATATCCTGTGTTTAAAATAGGGTTTATTCCGATGAGGTGGGAGGGATGCTCTATTAACAAACCCAACACAACTCACTACATTAACAAAATAATCCATGGTTACATCAAGAGATACACCCCAAAAGGCATTTGATGGAGGCATCTCACAACATCAGCATCCTTTTCTTAGTGAGTTCTAAGGAAGATACTCCTTTAGCAAATTAAAGACTGTTTATCCCTAACCAGGACCAGCAGCGTTCTACGGTGTTAAAATCCTTAAAGCGGTTTCCATTAAGTCGAGAGAACATGGGGTGCTCATCATTATTCACACGGGCTTTTGAGATATTATCGAATACTGCAAAAGAATTCTGGACTAATATGAAAACTGGAAAAGACAAGTAATTATAGCAAAGAATTTTATTAGAATGCTAACTGGTGCTGTGAGAATGAACGAGAGTCTGACTTCACCACAGCGCTGAGCCCTAGGGGTCGCATATAACATTCAGCAGGAGAATATTTGATGGGAGAAAAGCACAACTACCTAAATGTAAGAACTAAATCTGCACAAGTAGGAAAAACATGCTGTGTGGTTTGGAAGATTCACTATTGTAAACCATAAGAAAATCAAATGTATAAATTCAGTCCCATCTCAAACACAGTCAGAAAGTTAGAAATAAAAAAAGAAAGAAATGGAATGGAAGAATGACTTACCAGGTCTTAGAGCATACTATGTAGTCATTGTACTACGGCAGAGAGCTACCGTGTGAGAAACAGGAAGAAGGCAGAGCAAGGGCCAGAGAGATGGCTAAGTGGGTAAAAGTACTTGCTGCTCTCCCAGAGGACCAGGGTTGGTTTCCGGCGCCTACTGGCATCTTACAACTGTCTGTAATTCTAGTTCTTGGGGATCAAATGCTCTCTTCAAGCCTTAGGTACCAGGTAGGCACATGTTAGACAGGCATGCAGGAAAAACTCCATACACATGAAATAAAAAAAATGTTAATCTTTATAAACTAGACTAGAAAGGGAAATGTAAATTTCAGGTGTATGAGTTTAATATGTCCTTTTCAGTGTGTGTGAAACTAAGTACCAGCTGGGGGAAACCCTGTATGACACCTCACACAAAAATACATTCCAGACAGCATTCACACGAAATGTGAAAAATTAAAGGCATAAAGATAGTTAGAAGGAAATGTAGAAGGTTGTGCATATTGATCATTTTCATGATCGATATGGAAGATGTAAAAACTTTAAAGGAAATAGATCAGAAAGTTATGGAGCATTACCAGAAATCATCTCGGCAGGTGGTCTAGAGCACATTGTGCTGCAAGGTAGCATCCACACCCGAAGTAATCGATAGAGAAAACAAATTCAGATTTAATGATATAATTGCTAATCAAGGGTGGTTATCACCCTTCATGAAGAACTTTTCTGTGCTGTGTCTATATGTAAGCTTCTTCAAAGTCCATTCTTAGTTGGACATTTATAAACTAGAATAATTTTCATTTCTTTGTGGTTGTTCCTTTTAAGTCTAGCACCCCAATGGTTTGTTTTGTTTTGTTTTGCTTTACTAATTATCTTTCCTACTCTTAGTTATCACATGCTTTTTTTTAGTTATAAAAAGTTATGATGCTATGTTTCTCAGATTATACTATTTCACCGATCACGTTTGTTTTGTTTTATTACATCCTACTTGCTAGTTTCCCCATAATGCATTCTTGTATTTGTTGGTAAAGTAGCCGTAATCTTTTGCTAAATGTTTTTAATTGGGGAATACAAGTTATAAATGTAGGGTATGTGACCAGTCTCATTCTCTATCTCTCATCTTTATCCAGGTTCATCAGACACAGCTACCTGGGAATACCCAGATGTCTGCAAGCATTATTTTGGCTCCTTTGGGCAGTGGTCAAGCCTTCTTTTCTCTTTGGTATCTCTCATTGGAGCAATGATAGTGTACTGGGTGCTTATGTCTAATTTTCTTTTCAATACTGGAGAGTTTATTTTTAGTAAGTATTAATAGAGTCTTTAACGAAATCCCCTTCAAATATCATTGTAATATTTTAGTTCTAGCCTTACATTTTTATATGTAAAGTATCATATAATCCTGGGCAATATGCTTTGATTCAGCTTTTCTATGCTTATGATCTCAAATGACATTAAGTTTTTACATAAATAATTGTTTTATTCTGACTTTTTGTGATGTATTGCACTTATATTCACTTCCTGTTATGCTGTCCCCTTCCTCTTCCGGGCAGGCTCCCTTACTTTCAAGTCTTTGTTTCTGTCTCCCAGTGAGTTTCCTGAGGGTTGCTTCCACAAACGTGGGTGAAAGTTTGTTAACTGAAGCGCATGCACGTGTGCACCACTGATAGAGTCTCTCCCTCCCCATTAGTGGTCACCTGCATATATATTCTCATCTCATGAAGGGGTGGGCCCGAGAGCCAGCCCTCCTCCCGTGAAAGTGTATCCACCAGCCCAGTCTTATGACGCTATCACAACCGCTGTGAGTTCTAGACTAGAAAAACTTGTAGTTTGCAGAAGTCAGGGTGCCATCAGCATCTGACCCCCTCTGGCTCCTAAGGGTTTTTTTTTTTTTTTTTTTTTTTTTTTTGGTTCCTCTTCCAGAATGTTCCCTGAGCCATGGAGAGGGTGTTATGCTTGTCCTACTTATGACTGGGCATTCAACAGTCATTTATTCTCAGTGCTTTGGCTAGTTATGAGTCTCCACAGTTACCACTGACCACCACAAAATGAAGCATCTCTGGCCAAAGCTGACGGCGGTGCCACGGGCATTCACATAGTTTTATGTAGGAGGCAGTGTAACAGGGACATCATGTCCATTTAGCAAAACAGCAGCAGTAACTTCCCAGCGGGGTGTATGACCCCCCAATTGCACTCACTTTTAATAAGTGGTATTCCTCCTAAATTTCTAAGTACCATAAAGTATGTCTACAACATTTTAGTACTGAAAGAGAAAAGTCTATGTCATTCACTGGTGTTTGTTGCTGAAGACTTAGATGTTTCAACAGCAAATGGATTTTACTCACGGAAACGGTAGGAACTGAAATAGAATAATGAAATTTAAATGATGTATTATTTATGTACCACAGAACTGTTACCTGCTCCACTCAGCTCTAGAATTCTGAAGAGGGTGTTGACAACTCAATCCAAGTACTTTTATAATACTTTTAACTTGGATGCAGGATGTCCGTTTCAAGCTTTTTTTTTTTTAAACATTTATTTGTATTGTGTGTGGGGTGTGTGTGTGTATGTATGTGGAGGGGTGCACACATGCCAGGGCACATATGTGGAAGTGGGAAGTGGCATGAGAACTTGCAGGAGTGTGTTCTGTCCTTCCACCCCTGTGTTTCTGGGGTCATGTTCTGATTACATGCTAACCACACGTCCACCATCACTCTGTAGACATCTTAATAGAATGTATGCACTTTTATGTGGTGGTTCTCTCAGGATTTTGCTTTGTTTTTTTTTTTTAAATCTTACTTTCAAATTAGTCATTTTTAGTTTTGTTTTGCACCAAGGTCCATAAGTGTTTTATATACATACATTTTAGAATCAACCAGCTTGACAAGTTCTACAAAATATAATTAGTTTTTGATTGACGTTGCATTGAATTTTTCAGTCAACATGCCATAATTATTATTAGGCTATTGATTTAGGATTAATAATAATTACAGTAGATTTATTGATGTGGAAAGAAATTGTGCTAGAATACTGAGTTTTCCTTTCCATGATCATTGCATAGTTTAAGTTTCTGTTTAATGACTCCTAAGTTTTTCTTGGTAAAAGTCTTACATCCTTTAGAAACACTTTTTGTTTGATACCTTAATTTGGTTTCATGAATGTAGTTTCAATTTATTATACAACACATACTTTTTGTTATTTAAAAAACAAGCGTTAAACAGAAAATTATGTGGAACCCACATGTTGGGCAGTGGTGGCACACACCTTAATCCCAGCACTGAGGAGTGGAGGGGGGCAGAGGTAGACAGATCGCTGTTTTAGACCAGCCTGGTGTGTTCCAGGTCAGCCAGGGCTGCCCAGTGAAACCCTGTCCCGAAAAACAAACAGACGGACGGACAGACAGACAGACCCACTGAGGAAAAGGGATCCACATGTCCCTCTCACTCAGCTCTAACAGCTGTCACTTTTGTTCTGTTCTAAGTAGTCTGCAATAGGGCTTTTAACCCCCTCACTTAAAAAGAGATTGCCCCTTGAGGACACTTTTTAAACATTTTATTCTTATTGGCTCTCCAATTAAATTGTAATATCAGATATTTTGTAAAATGTGTATTTATCTGTGCATTATGTTTTTAAAACAAATTTTGTCCTCCCCTCAGGAATGAATTTTTCCCCTTGGTAATATTATCACACCCATTGAGACACCATGAGCCTTGCTATGTGCCTCACTTCTCCAATTCAAATATTATTATAGCTATAAGGCATAAAGCATGGCCCTATCTCAAAACAAACAGACAAACAGGCCTGTCACACTGTCTACTTATCCTCATATTCACTATAGAATGGTGTGATCCTCATATTCTCTATAGAATGGTGTGATCCTCATATTCTCTATAGAATGGTGTGATCCTCTTATTCACTATAGAATGGTGTGATCCTCATATTCACTATAGAATGGTGTGATCCTCATATTCTCTATAGAATGGCGTGATCCTCATATTCTCTATAGAATGGCGTGATCCTCATATTCTCTATAGAATGGCGTGAATGGCGTGAATGTTCAGGACCTGCACACATGTGCGTTTGTCCTTTGTCCTCCCATCCAACTCAGCTGTTCTTACAAGCATGACAACTACTGTGCAGCCTCACTTTGTAAAAGTGTGTACTGTTCCTCACGAAAACGTTAAGGGATTTGCCACATAGGTTGGGCATGTATGGCTGTTGCTTTCCCTTTTGGCATACTTGAGAACTTTATATAAAATGTACCTGTGCTTCTAGAAATTAATGTTAAGTATATGAAAAATTGTATACGTTATCTTCTTTCCAGGCCTTTTGACTACCATTAATTCAGTCCTCCAGGTAGCTTTTTTATAACCTTGGCTTATATAAATTTTTCCCATATGGGCCTATGAAGTAAATGACATTATTATTCCTGTAGGCAAAGAAAACTAAAAGTGAAACTATGTAACTCAATAATATTATATACAGTGAATAACCATGTTTATAGACAAAAGACTTTAATGATGATGGTTCATTCATTGTTTAACTGTATGTTTGTCTTCAACTTATAGATTTTATTCATCACATTAATGACACAGACCCTATGCTAAGAACCAATGACAGCAACCCTGGTAAGTAGTAGTTTGGAACTGAGTTTGTTTCCTTGTCCCCAGCCCTGCTCCCAAAACGACTTAAAAAGAGCATGCATGACCCCCGTTTAGGTAAATAGTTAGGTAAAATAGTTGGGGAAATTGTTGTTGCATTACTGGGCTGCTGTGCAGCTATTGGCAGTGTGTTTCAGAATAGATGGATTTGTTAGAGCTAAGTGCTGAGTGTCATTTGGTGGCAGTGTGCGCACGGCATGTGGGAAGCATTGGGGCTGAGCGCAGGCATCACGAAAGAATAAAGATTAAAAAGCATGAAAATAAGCCTGGTGACCCGCCTCAGAGGGTGACAGGCTGGCGACCTGAGCTTGACCCTTCGGACCCACAGGGTTGAAGAAGGAACTGCTCCTTCAGGTTGTCCTGTGACCCCCACACACTGTGGTGTGTAAATGCACAACAAATAAGTCATAACTAATCAAGTGCCGAGAGAGAGGAAAGGAAGCAAAGAGAAAGAGAAGACAAACATATTCTCCAGACTTCCCGGTTCTCAAGCTGTCATCTAGACTCTTAGGCTGCTGTAAGTGGGGTAAACTCCACAGTCTTGGATTGTTGAACTCTGAGTCTTTAGTTTTTACTAGTGTGGGGATCTCTGCTTTTAATTCCCTAACACATAGATTTGTTGTTGTTGTTGTTGTTTTTGTTGTTGAAAAAAAGAAAAGGGGAGCCGGGCCCTGGTGTCGCACACCTCTAATCCCAGCACTCAGGCAGAGACAGGCAGATCTCTGAGTTTGAGGCCAGCCTGGTCTACAAAGCGAGTTCCAGGACAGCCTCCAGAGCAATACGGAGAAGCCCTGTCCCAGGAAAGGAAAGGAAAGGAAAGGAAAGGAAAGGAAAGGAAAGGAAAGGAAAGGAAAGGAAAGGAAAGGAAAGGGGAAAGGGAAGGAAAGGAAAGGAAAGAGGAAAGGGAAGGAAAGGAAAGAGGAAAGGGAAGGGAAGGGAAGGAAAAAGGAAAGGAAAGGGAAGGAAAGGGAAGGAAAAAGGAAAGGAAAGGAAAGGGAAGGAAAGGGGAAAGGGAAGGAAAGGAAGGAAGGAAGGGAAGGGAAGGGAAGGGAAGGAAAGGAAAAAGAAGGAAGAAAAGGGGGATCAGTAAGATGGCTCAATGAGTAAAGCGTTTTCCCCCTGAGCCTGATGACCTGAGTTCAGTCCCAGGACCTACAAGGTAGAAGGAGAGACTGGACTCCGCCAAGCTGTCCTCTGGGCTCTGCACGTGTGCTGTGATGATCATGCATACACACAAATAACGAATCTAATCAAGTTTCTGAGAGAAAAAGCCTCTTACTGGGCCCTTGAATGCCAACAGGTACCCTGCATGTTACATCCCATATTACTGAGACACCACAAGCTCTGCATTTTCTGTCCAGCAATGGGGCAGAGGGGCATTTTATGGAATCTTTCTCTTGTTCCTAACACAAGTGCATGCCACCTCTAAACTATTTTAAGATTCCCTTACCTTTGACTGTTCATATTTGGAGGAAAGATTCCTAAATTGTCTATATAACCCTCTTCCAGAAGTTCATGCTACCAGCTGAGCAGGGCCCGGCCCTGGGCAGACCGTTTCTCCAGCTTGTGTGGTCTAACCTCTGGCGTGTGTTTACTTTTGCAGTGATTTGTCCAAGTGCTGGGAGTGGTGGCTGTCCTTCCAACAGCTCCACGATTTCCTACAATGACACAGAGGTCCAGCGGTTTGAAGTGTGGTGGAATAAGTCCAGGACGGTGCCCTTCTACCTCATAGGGCTCCTCTTGCCACTGCTCAACTTCAAGTCTCCCTCCTTCTTTTCCAAGTTTAACATCCTAGGTAAGGCCCTGCCCTGGGGACTTCGGAGTGTGAGTGGGAGGGAGCTGCCTTCCCGGCTGCTCATATCTACTTACTTCATTCATTCACACAGTACTTTAATTTTGCTACCCTTTGCTTTTCTATACAGTTTGACACAGAAAAATGGGTACAACCATTTTAGGTGCCTTTTACCCTTTGGGAGTTGGTTTTCTTGGAATTACTAGGTTTCCCATTCTAACCTTGTGCAAATCATTTCCTGTCAGAGTACGGCTAGAGGAAATAGACTAAGGCCTGAGGACCAGACATCAAAATGGCTACTATAGGAACCCTCAGTTTTAAAGGGTGAAAGCACTGACAGTTGCTACAGAGTTTTCTGGGTTGTTTGTTTGTTTGTTTGTTTGTTTGTTTTGTTTTGTTTTCCTGTATTCGGTTTAAGAGTATTATGTAGCCAAGTGTGGTGATGAATGCCAGTAATCCTAGCACTTGGAAGGATAGAGTTCAATGTCATCCTTGGCTATGGAGATAAGGGGGTTGTGATGGGGGTAGGTATTGCACAGAATTGTCATCTAATTTTAAACATAGGAGATACCTTTTAGCTAAGTTTTTTTCTCATCCATCCATCCATCCATCCATCCATTCATATAGTCTTGCAGATCAAATACAGTTCTTTAAAAACAAACAGACAACAGGGCCTGTCCTGCTGGGCAGTGAGCTCTGCTGCCGAGCTCCATGCAGCCCTGGCTTGGCTTCTAAGGTTTATTCTGCTTTTGTGCTGTTCTCTGGTTTTTGTTAATTAGCACAGTTGCCTCCTTAAGGATAAAGCTCTGTGCATGTCTCCTGTTTTACAGAAATCTCCAAAGGATGTTTCTGCCCTATTTAAGTTGACAAAATGACATTCTGTGAAAGGTCAGATCTGGTTAACTAAAGGAAATCTGGAGACCCTACTTACAAAGACTTGTTAGACGGTCTGTGGGATTTTACTTCCCCTTCTATGCAGTAGGCTGCTGTAGTGCACAGTAGCTAGGATCCCAGGAGATAAAAGGAAGGGTAAAGATGGTCTCTCTGATTGTCTCCCTCAGAGCAGAAGCTGTAAGCCAGCATGAACACAGGGAGAAAGTGAGCTGTTACATAAGCTCGGCCTTCTGTCTTCGTCTTTCTGAATCAGCTAATCTCTAAACCCACAGTCCAGCTTATAGAGCTCCTTGTGGTTTCCTGACTCGAGGCTGATTTTCCAGTGGAACAAGTCTTTCACAAGCATATGAATTTACAGAGGGTTTGCTCAGCGAGACACCATGGTCCTCGGGCTTCCAACTAGACTACAAGACATTCCAACTGTAACTTCCTCACAGCAGTGGCTCCTGAGGGCATTCAGAACCAGGTCTGATTGTCCTCTGTAATGAATAACCCAGAGTCAGAGATACAGCTCACCGAGGGGCCACTTGCCCAGTTGTGTACCAATAGGGCTCTTAGTTTGATTCCCAATACCACAAAGACACTTTTTAATTAAAAATAACGATGCTCTAATTTCTACATTACTGAAAGTTCTGTGTGGCAGAACCTCGCATAGCTACTAGCTGTTTGGTCTCCTTGAATGCTTGCTACTTTTCCTTCTTACTTTCTTATCATTTCAAAATAACTTAAAACTTTTCCTGTGTGATGAGTGTCTCCCAGCACTTAACACATGGTTTCATGGTGTGTGTGTGTATGTGTGTGTGTGTGTGTGTGTGTGTGTGTGTTTCTCTTGTATTACTGGCAGTTTTATAATGGATTCTGTTGTTGCTTGCAATGAATTCCTAAGTGCGCACTATTGAGATTCCTTGATCGTGCTCTCCTTAGACTTAATACCTAATTTTTCATTTTCTGATAACTCACCAGAGTAATTTCTATTCTTTAGAACCTAGCTTTTTCTTTTAACAAGAGTAGTGAAGATAATTTCTCCAGTCCTGATTTTTAAAGTAATTCATAAGATATGCAAAGATGGTAAGTGGCTTCTGGGTTTGTTTGTGTATCCCTTATAGGTACAGTATCCGTCCTGTATTTGATTTTCCTTGTTACCTTGAAGGCTATTCGCTTAGGATTCCATCTGGAATTTCACTGGTTTGTGCCAACAGAATTTTTTGTACCAGGTGAGTTTGTCAAAATAAGAAATAAATAAATAACCATAACCATGTGTCTTTAACTACTGTGAAATGTTAGTCTAAAACAGGTAATGCAAGGTTAATGCGGTAGCTCTTGCCTGCCAATCCCAGCATGTGTGAGGCTGAAACAGAGGGCTGCCGTGAGTTCTAGGCCAGCCTGGGCCACAGAGTGGGGTACTGCCTCAGAAAAACAAAAATAAATGAAACAAAATAGGACTACAGTTGGTATTTCTGGCAGCTAGGAATGACTGGGCTCTATCATCTTGGACTTGACACTTGATGATTGGCATTAATTTATAGTGTACTTGAAAAATCCAAACCTTCTCTAGGCTTTCGAAGGAACATACTCCTCGAATGTCAGAGATTTAGAACATCGTTATGCATGTTGATAATACTGCTCATTAAAATCACTGTTCCTGACTGGGCATGGTGGCACATGCTTTCAACCCGGTACTCAGGAAGCAGAGGCAGGTAGGATTACTGTGCATTCAAGGCCAAACCCTGTCTCAAGAAGAAAAAAAAGGAAGGAAGGAAGGACGGAAGGAAGGAAGGTCATTATCCCCTTGTGGGTTTTTCTGTAATTGTATTGTTTTCAGGTTAAGATTTATGATTATTAGATGGATTTCTGTCTCATTTCTCCTCCTGATTATAATGTGGAAATTGAGTTTCACCCAAATATAAAATACATAGGACATTTTTTTAAAAAGCACCAATAAAACAATGAATAAATTCTACAAAATAAAAGACAGATTAAAAAGTGACTACTACCATATTGGCCTCCAAAATCTAGGGACATGCTTGTGTCCTTCGTGCTGTGCTAAAATGTTTGAGCAGCACTCAGCCTCTTTGAGACTTTTGTCTTCGAAGGGACTTGTGGCAATAAACGCCCAGAGGAGGCCAAGCCCAGGAGCCCACCAAAGCCGTTTCAGATGGAGGTGCCCTGGGCACCCGGACTCCTGTGAAACTAAATCCTACTCCATTCCAGGCTGTCTTCCACAGTTACATTGCCTCCTCTGGACACAGCCAGCAGCTCCTCACGGAGCCATTGCACCTTGAAATCAACGGACAAGCCCCCCCCCCCCCCCGGGCACCACCAGTCCTGGCCAGTGGCCAGTTCCCTCTCCAGCTGTCCAAGGAGAGGCTGTGTGAAGAACCCGGATTAAGTGACGATGACTGAGCCAGCTTGATGTGGAAACGCTGCCTGCATCGAGACGACAGCGAGGTTGTGGACCTTCTGTGGGGCAACTGAAAGTCCGCCTCGAGTGCCTGTGGATGGGTATTGCCCTGCCCTTCGAGGCGTTTTGCGGCCTGTCTCTGCCCATCCCCAGGAAAGGATTTGCTGGTGGCAAAGTGTCTCTGAGGGAGTTCCAGTCTTTTCACCAAGGAAGGACAGAGTTGGAAAATGCCCCAGTGTGTGAGCGATGCCAGCAGAAAACACGAACTGCCAAAGTTGACATACAAAGATTCCCCTGGGGAAAACTAATGATAAGAGAGTAATACTCAGTTCTGTTATTGGTTTAGATAGACTGCTTCCTTTCTGTTCTTCAGTCAGCAAGCAATCTAGAATCTCGAGTCAGAGATCACGTCATTCTGATATTCATAGTTGGAGCTATTTTATCTGCCTGTTTCTTTGTTATAACCTTGCTAGGCTTCCAAGCTGTATTGAGTACATAGTCGTTGAAAATTGTTGCTTTACCATGACTACTTGTTTTCAGAACATTTGACTTTAGTAACTTTGATTTTTCCAAAGTACTGGGTCTTGGAAGGGTTTGTTCCTTCTTTAACCACAGCACTTGGGAGGCTGGCAGCTAGATCTCTGAGTTTCAGAACAGCCAGACCATGAGAGACCCTGTCTCAAAAAAGATTTTAAAGTCCTGATGAAAATGCCACTATTGGATTCTCCCACTAATTAGCAAAAACAGTTCAGTGTACTTTTTTAAAAATATTACATCATTGTGATTTATTGAGCATTAGTGAGGGAGGTTTCTCCTCATGATCAGAAACTGGAAATAGATACCCAGAGTTGACCTAGCAATTAAGAATATTTGTTGTTCGCTCTTGCAAAGGACTCACATTTGGTTTTGAGCACCTGTGTGGACTCAGCACCCACCACCTGTAACTCCAGCTTCAAGGGATCAGTGTTCTGTGGATACCTGTACTCACATGAACATACTCACACACAGGGACAATTACACATAATTAAACATAAATATATTTTTAAAAATATATAGCCAGGGTGGATAAACAGCTATCTGGAAAACAGAAAAGAAGAAATTCATTCATTTTCCACCATCCAGTTTTGTATGGTATGAAGGGGGAATTATCGAAGAGTAAATGAGACATAGTTTCCATCAGCATGCTTAGAGACTGCCTGAAGAATGAAATATGCTCTAAGTTTTCCCAGAGGCCAATTAAAAATCAAGAGGACATTGGAGAGGAGAAACCTTTACCATCCTCATGAAAAGTGCCATCATTTTTACAATTCTAACGATATTTATGTATTCTTGTTTCATTTACAAATGCTTATTACATTTACTTATTTATGCACATACCACAGCATGTGTGGGGAGGAGGTCACAGCACAGCTTTTGAAAGTTGTGAGTTCTCTCCTTGAACCTGTGGGTAACTGGGTTTTTACTGCTTATTGGTTATTGGGTTTCTGTTGCTGCCATGAAACACTAAGACCAGAAAAGCAAGTTGGGAAGGAAAGGATTCATTCATCTTATCCTTCCACACTGCTGTTCATCACCAAAGGAAGTCAGGACAGGAACTCAAGCAGGGCAGGATCCTGGAGGCAGGAGCTGCTGCAGAGGCCACGGAGGGGAGCTGCTCCCTGGCGTGCTTCCCCTGACTTGCTCAGCCTGCTTTTTTCTTTTTTTTTTTCCACTTAAACCGTCTTTAATTAAATCTGTGTGTGAGACGTCCCTACTCCTGCATCTTCTCAATCGTTTCTTCCTTGTATTTGTCCTTCTCCTTTCCTATTGTCGAGACTTGGCTTTCCTTTCCAGGATCTTCTTGCGGTCTTTGTCCAGCTTTAGCCAGGTGATCACCACCTTGCTGGGGTGGATGCCCACATGGACAGTTGTGCCATTAGCCTTTTCTCGCTGTACTCGTTCAATGTAGATGACATATTTCTTCCTGTACACCTGGACCACTTTGCCAATCTGCTGACCTTTGTAGTGTCCTCGGACAACCTGAACTTCATCATCCTTTTGAATGGGCATAGATGGAACATTGTACTTCTGTCTCAGCTCTTTGGAAAGAGGGGAAGACATGATCTTCCTCCGAATGTGAGAAGGTGCACTGAAATGCCGTTTGCGGTTCTTGCTTCGGTCAGAAGGCACGAAGGGATTGAACTTCATTTTGGCAGCTGCGATCCAGCGATGGCCGCAGAAGCAAAGGGGTCCTCAGCCTGCTTTCTTATAGAATCCAGGGATCAGCCCAGGATGACACCATTCACCGTGAACTGGGCCCTCTCCCCATCAACAATCACTAAGAAGATGTCTTACACTGGATCTTATGGAGGCATTTTCTCAGCTGAGGCTCCTTCCTTTCTGATGACTCTAGTTTGCGTCAAATTGAGGTAAAACTAGCCAGTGTGCTGGGTATGGGACTCAGGTTGTCAGTTTTAGCAACAAGAGTCTTCACTTGTTGAGCATCCCTCTTGCCCGTTATTCTTATTTCTAAACTTTTACTTTTTAGTGTGTCTGTCATCGCCCTTACTCTCGGGCAGTAGTTGGGAGAAAGATTCAGCCTCTACTTACGCATTATTCTCCTCTCCTGCTAACTCAAAGACCTTTATCTCCCAAGTAGTGCCGTGCAGCCAACTGGCTTTATGTATTGTCTGTGGTAACCAGCACTGATTTTATATCTCCAGCCCAGATCCCCCATGAAGTCCAGCTCACACCTTGCTATCTTCACTTCCATGTCCATGGATAGATCAAGCCTAAGCTGGCAAAGACCAAATGTTGGTTTCTTTCCATGCCCGTCCCTATCCGACAATGCTCTCAGCCTCCCCCCAGCTTAAACGGAAGCTGTAGTTTTCCAGTTGCTTTGGTCATCACTGTATAGTTGTTGACCATTTTCCATCCACACCCAACCCATCTGCAGAGTGTGTCTTTTGTTTTTTACAACAGTTAAGAATGTAACTTCCACTGTCTCCTCCAAAAAGAGCTATGTCAAGCGATTAATCTCTTGTCTGGGTTATTGTAGTGCTAATTAATTTTGTCTGTCTTCCCCACCCTAAGCTAGTCTACATCCAGCAGCTAGAGTTATATTTGCAAAACAACCCAAGCTGCTATGGTATTGCATGCTTGTGATGCCAGCCCTTAAATGATCTCCAGTTAAAGGGCAGCCTGAACTACTTAGTAAGACCTGTATTAATGCAAAGACAACAAAACCCAAACCAGAATGCACACAACTCCTTAAAGATTTCCCATCTCATTAAGAATGACAGGTCTTTGAACAAGGGGGAGCTCATGGACCCCAGACTGATAGCTGGGAAACCAGCATAGGACCAACCCAGACCCCCTGAATGTGGGTGTTAGTTAGGAGGACTGGGCAGTCTATGGGGCCTCTGGTAGTGGATCAGTATTTATCCCTAGTGTACAAATGGACTTTGGGAGCCCATTCCACATAGAGGGATACTCCCTCAGCCTAGACATGGGGGAGGGCCTGGGTCCTGCTCCAAATGATGTGACAGACTTTGAAGAACCTCCATGGATGGAAGGCCTCACCCTCCCTGGGGAGCAGAAAGGGGATGGGATAGGGGGTTGGTGGGGGGCAGGGGGAGGGTGGGGGAACTGGGATTGACATGGAAAACAAGATTGACCTGACTGCTCTCTCTGACTCACTCCCCACTGCTTTTCCCTCTCGCTCACTCACTGCGCCACACGGGCTCCCTTGCTGATTATGAAGATGCCAAGCACACTCTATCTTGGGACTTTTCCTTGAAGCTCTTATTAGTACTAACCTTATAGCAAGCACCTGTGATATCTGTTAGTAATTCCTAATTCTAGTGAGTTAGAGTCTTGGGAGCCCCAAATTATTCTAATCCATTTGGCTCCTGAGCTTCAAAAAATACCTAAAGTTACAGTAAAGGGGGATTTATCAAGAAATATTCTAAATGTTTTGGGTTCTTGAATTCAGATACCAACAATCTCCTTTAACTGGAACATTAAACTCTCTGAGAAAAGGAGTATTACTTATATTCTTTAAACTTCTATATTACTGTTGTATCACCAAATTCTATGATACTTGCTGGTGCATACTGAATGCTCATAAGAAATAAGTGTTGCATCATTGAGATGCAGGTAATGGCACCTGCTGCCAAGCCTGAGCACCTGAGTTCAATCCCCAAGACCTACCCTGTGCATAGAGAGAACTAGCTCCCTCAAATTGCCTTCTGACCACCAGATTCACACTGTGACATGTGTGCGCGCGCACACACACACGCGCGCGCGCGCGCGCGTGCGCATGCGCACATGAAAAGTAAAATAAAAATGTAAAGAAGTATTTATTGAATAAGTAAATGTGTTTATTTTACTTGCTCCTGAATCCCGTTAACCTTGGAGTGAAGAGAGACATGATGAAGGTGAACTAGGGAATCGTAGGGACAGGCCGAGTGGGAAGAGGAGAGTGTTAGGTGGGATTTTCAAAGAAAAAAGTACAAAAAAAATTTGGTGTATTGTACAAATTGAGAAGGGAGAGTTTATTATAAAATTTGAGGAGGAACTAGTACCAACTAATTAATTAGGGAACTAAAAAAGAAAAGGTTATTTCCTCCAGAAAAATAGGTCAGTGAAAAGTGTTTTTATATAAAAGGGAACTAATCACAGTGCAATCCATGGCTTACTGTGAATTCAGTCATAATCATAAAAGTAGCTTGATTTTTCAAATCCAAATCAAAAATACGGTTATTTAGCACTTCAATCCCCATGTTGGTTATAAGCATGCCCCAGCTACCACAGCTGGTTTATCCGGTGCTGAGGACCAAATCCAGCTTTCTCCATGCTTGCCACACACTTCACTGACTGAGCAGTCCCAAGTACTGTTTAACTTATCAGGTTGTGTTTGGTTGGGTGCAGACAAGTTTTCATGTAGCAACTAAGGCTAGCCTTCATGTGCAACTACTAGCCTTCAATTCTTGCTTCTCCTCACACAGTGCTAAGAATACAGGTATGTGTCACCATGCCAGCCAGGTTAAGTTTTTACTTTTTTTTTAAGATTTATTTATTTATTATGTATAAAGTGTTCTTCTGCCTGCCCGTATCCCTGAAGGCCAGAAGATGGCACCAGATCTTATTATGGATGTTTGGGAGCCACCATATGGTTGCTGGGAATTGAACCCAGGACCTCTGGAAAACCAGCCAGTGCTCTTAACCTCTGAGCCGTCTCTCCAGCCCCTGCTAATTAACTTTTAAAGCTGCAATTAAGATGACACTTCTGTGTTAGGTATAGTGACTCATGCCTGTAACCCTAGCACTCAGGAAGCTGAACCAGAGGATTTGTCTCAAGTTAGAGGTCAGCTGGGCTACATAGTGAGAATGTCGTCCTTAGGGTTTCTGTTGCTGTGAAGAGACACTGTGACCTTTGTTCTTTTTTCTATAATTATTGCCTCTGAAACACAAACACGAGACTCAGTGCCCATGTGGAGTTTATTGAGAGAGGGGAGAGGAAGGGGGGTAGCTGGTGGCCAACCGAAAGCAGGGGAGAGGGGGGGAGGGAGAGACAGAGAAGAGAGAACGAGAGAGAGACCAAGAGAGAGAGGGAGGGAGGGAGAGACAGAGAGAGAGAAGAGAGAACGAGAGAGAGACCAAGAGAGAGAGAAAGCGCACTTGGCGCGCTTGCTTTAAAAGGGAAACTTGCTTGTGCATGCGTAACTGAGTCCTCTGGCTGCCAGGTAAAGCCTGAACAGCCAGGTAAGTCATGATGTAGATAAGACATGGCCATGAGCATCCCGTCCATCATCGGGGGCAGGGTCAGCAGACTGCTGGTTCCCAACAACCACGCCTTCACATCAGGTGGCATAGCTTGAGCTTAGCAGACCTCAAAGTCGACCCCCACAGTGCCACACTCCTCTAACAAGGCCACACCCACTCCAACAAGGCCACGCCTCCTAATAGTGCAGCTCCCTTTGTGGCCGTTTTCTTTGAAAGCACCACAGAGACCTATCTCCAAAGAAAAACCCTCCCAATACTTTGAAACTGTCATCAAAGAGACTTTAGATACTAGTTTACTCTGTGTGTGGACGTTTGTGTGTGTGCCGCACAAAAGCCAGGAATTACATCACGTGTTTTCCTCAATAACTTCCATCCTTTGTGAATTTACTTGAATTCTTTAATTACAACGGAATAACCATGGCATGAATGTTATATCCTTTGAAAAAGCATATTAGGCATATTTCCCCTTAATATGTGTGTGTGTTTGTTTATAACTTCATTATTTGTAATTGCCAAAAGTATAAGCACCCAATGTCTGTCCCTGGTGAATATCTAAAGTATGGTGTATCGACACAATGGGTTACTAGAAAGGCACAAAGTACTGTGGTAAAACACAAATGAGTTATATTTTAGCAACACTGAAAAATCTTGGGTTTTTAAATTTTTGTTCAGAGTATTTGTGTCAGTCAATTGCAAAAGCCTTACTTTGAAAAGGACCAAGTTCCTAAGCTGTTATAGACAGGTTGATTGCTTTGAGATGGAAAAGGTCAATCAAAGAGAAAATCAATAATGTCAACTCTAAAACAGTTTTAAGTAGAATTTGTTCATATCCATGGCTGAGAGTCCTTCCGTTCTGACAAAAGTGTCCCTGCTCCGTGACACACAGTGTCCCGTAAAACATGAACCACTGCCCTCCAACAGGTCCCAGTTGAGCAGTAAGATAATTGATGAAATTAAAGTCATGATATGAAGAGGCTCACCAGGGACACTGAAGTACAGAGAAATTGCAATCCAGAGGAGGCAGAGAAATGATCTCAGAGGAACCTATTAAGGGCCGAAAGGAGGTTGCTAAATGAGAAATTGGAGAATTCTGAGAAGTATGCCATGCACAGTTAAGGCCTGAAGTAACATGACTCATTTAGGAAATTATGAGAACTTGAATGGCTCAATTGAAAGAATACTTGTTGAGAAAATGGTAGGAAGTACTAAAAAGCAAGAACGGGTCTGAAAAGCCTTCTCTCTTACGCTAAATTTAACTCTAAAGGTCAGTCATGACTCTACCCTCCTCCCACCCTTGAAAGATAGGCTTTTGTCCTCAGAAGACCAGCCGGGAGAAGTAAGAATAAATAGTCCTATAGTTCCCTGCTTGAAAATAGAATTCGGAGTGAAGCTGGCATGATGAAATGCTACCCCAAACAGGATGAGGTCAGGGGTGCCCTCCCCCCCTCCTGGACACTCTCAGTCAGCAGTGGAACCCTGTCGGAACCTTTGGGCTGGGCTACCACTGTTCGTCCAGTGCTTACCTAGTATGCAAGAGACCTTGGATTTGATCCTCTGCTCTGTGTAAAACTGGATATAGTAGTGCACACCTCTTCTCCCAGAGAGTAGTTCCCAAGTAAGCACGTACCAAAACCGGGTCAGAAGAGCAAGAAATGTATAAGGGCAGCCCTTCTGCAAAATTAAAGGGGTTAGGAGCAAGACTAAGCCTGGCTGAGATTTGTAGGGAGGGAGAGAAGTGGATTGGGCAGAAGTAAATTCAGACAGTCCTGGCCAGCCACTATGACCCTCAACGCCTCTAGAATAGTCTATGGTTACACAAATGTGCCCAACCCCTAATACACTGCAAGCTCAGGGTTGGCTAGTACCTGCCCAGTGGGAAAGAGACTAGTGTAGGGTCAGGGCAGCAGACCCCCGGAGGGCTACAGCTGGAACCATCTGCTAACATCCTCCTTGCTTAGGTTCGCACGTAAAGGGAGATCTGAGTGTTCTTCCACAGTTCCGTACCAGAGTACTTCAATATATGCCCCGTAGAAATGAACGTGCTCATAGGCCAAATTAATGTCTGCTTTGCTAGTGTGGATGGGATCATTTAATTGGTTTTCTTACAGCTTCTCCCTGGTTGTTATATAAGAAAAGTATTTATGTGGCAAGGCAGCCTTTTGAGACAGGATCTCCCTTTAGCTCAAGCTAATCTGGAATTTACTAAGTAGCCCAGACTGGCCCCAGACTCAACCTGCTAAGTGCTAAGATTACAGACATGAACCACTGGTTGGTAATTTCTTTTTTTCTTTTTTTTTTTTTTTTTTTTTTTTTTCTACTTAACTGCCTTACTTTGGATTCCAGCTAAAGAGTTTGTCAGTTATTTCTCTGTTAAAAATATCAGCAAGTAAATTCATGTGCACATGAGTTTGCCATTTCCAGAAATAGTACTTTTGCCATCATGCATGTATAATGTTGTTGACTAGAAGCAGCCTCAGTTTATTAAGAAGAGTTTTAGAAAGATGACTAGAAGAAAGATTTTTTTTTTTAAACTAACAAAGGAAGAATTTGCCTACACGGTGAGTTGCGGTCACAGATAAAAAGTATAGACGGTAGCAAAGAGAGTAAGCCAGGTGTGGTGGTCCATGCCTGTAGCCTGGGTGTTGAACTCGGGAGGCTGAGACAGTCAAAGAGAAAACAGGGGAAACCGTAGACTTTTCCTGGCCCTGCCTTCTGATTTTATTTAGAGCTGGTGGTTGATTCCTAGGGGATCACTCTCCCTTCCCTGAAACAGTGTAGCAAAGAGACGGTAGACCTTGTCTACAAAGCTGCCCTTTATAGCAAGCTGTCCCTGACATTGTTCTCTGCTTTGCCTCATGCTTTGCCTAGAACCTACCAATATTGCCAAGCAGACCGTGCTCTGATTCCACGTTGGCTAATTCTTTCACGTATTACCCGCCTACAAACTGGTTATGGAATGTTACTTTTAAATAACTATTTGTTATAGAAAATTAAATGGTCAAAAATAAATCCTGTCAACCAACCACTGTGATTCTGTCAACATCTTTTCTTCCTTTTCTTGACTACATAGCCTCCAGCTGCTTATGTGTATTTTTACAAAAGCGAATCTCGCTTGACATGCTGCTGCACTCAAACATTGGTCCGTCCTGGTATCAGATCTCACCAGCGTAAGTTTTACATACTGTACCCACTGAGAACTAGATCTCAGTTTAACCAGGAATATTTTTGTGCGGTGCATTTTAGATTTTCACCCAGGAATCTTTAGTAGCCATTTCTCCTCCTGTAACTCCTTTTCTGGAGGAACTCTTCATTTTCAGACAAACGTGGGTATTGGAAGAGTGGAGGATTTTAGTCCTAGACAGGCCCTGAATTTAAAGCCACTTGTAGGATCTCAGCGAGGGATAACTGAAAGTCATAGAATGTGCAACCCTTCGTTCCTTTCCTTTCTCTTTTACGTGCCTTGACCAAGTGTAATGCTCAGCTTGAGGGACTTTAGAAATACTTGAATGATTTCATTCCCTGGAGCAATGATGATGATGATGATAAAAGTGGATGCTTGCTTGGTATTCTTTTTCTACTTGTCATTTTAACGTTTCTGGTTTTGTCTCTTTTTCTCCTAGAGATAAGATTTGAGTTCCCACAGCTGACTGGAGTGCTCACTCTTGCTTTCTTTATTCACAATTGTATTATCACACTCTTGAAAAACAACAAGAACCAAGAAAATAATGTGAGTTGTTCACTGAGAAACTGACCTTGATATTTCCTAAGGGTAAACTTTAGTCAATATTTGATGCACTTTATATTTTGAGTAAAATTGTACAATTTGTTTCTACATCTTAATTTTTAAGTTTAAATTATAGATCCGTGTTCAAGCATATGGAACTTTTAGATGGTAACTATTTTAGGCTTTTCAGGCTATATGTTCTTGTTATAGCTTCCCAATCCTGCCGTTGTGGAATAAAAATAGCTACAAACAATAGGTAAACAAATGGTTTTATCTCTGTTTCAATAAAGTTTTATTTACAGAAATAGACACTGGGTCAGATTTGACCCATAGGCCAGAGTTTGCCACATTGCTATAGAGAATCTACTTAAAAAGTAAAGATGGTTAGCTAATAACACTCCAATAATAATAAACGGGAAGGTACTAAAGAAGACAAGAGAAGAACAAAAAATAGATGTGATTTAAACCATGTTACATTGATAATTACACTAAATATAAATGATCTAAACACAACAATGGAAAACTGCCAAACTTGTTTTAAACCATGTTACATTGATAATTACACTAAATATAAATGAGCTAAACACAACAATGGAAAATTGCCAAATTTGTTTTAAAAATAAAATTAATTATAATTGTCTTTAAGAGACTTTAATATAAAGCTGTAACTTTGGCATACTATAAGAAATTAGAGCACCTGTGTTGCTAGCAGCACAAATGATGATGTCAGAGCCAAAGAGGAGTGATTATATTGTGCTCCTTATGGACTAATTCACTTGGAAGTACCATGGCGATATATATAAAATTTACATTTGAGTAAATGCCATAATGGGAATAAGTGCATACTGTGTTTTAATTAGATTTGGCCATTTACTAAAACTATAAAAATATTAGTTAACAGTACATTTGTTCTTAGTTACTCATAATGTAATGTTACACATAAAGTACTGTCTAGTCTATACTATGAGGTCATACTGTTTTCTTCGTTTGCAAAAGAAATGCTTGTGTTTTCTGTTTATTTTGCTTTAATATCAGGTTATACAGCAAATATGCATTGAAATACAATGTTCTGTCTGGAAGGGAGGGAGGGAGGGAGGGAGGAAGGAAGGAAGGAAATATAGTAATCCCGAGTCTATATTCACCCAGTGATAGAACTCTAAAATACATGACATGGGCCTGCAGGACGGCACAGTTAGCAAAGACACTTGCTGCCAAGCCTGACAACCTGAGTTCAGTCCTGGGATAAACATGGAAAGGTCTTCTGACCTTCACACACTGTGGCATGTGTGTGCTCACACACACCACTAAATAAAATGTAATTAAAATAAAGGAAGTAACAACAAACTGAAAGCAGACAAATCCACAGTTATAATTGGAAATGTTCTCCCTCCTCCTTAATAACTGGTAGAACAAATAGACCAAAAGAAAAAAAATGCAAGTGTAAGAAGCATGAAAAATACCATGAACCTGCCTGATCTAATTGACATTTACAATAGTCCTCTCAGTATCAGAATGTACATCCCTTTCAGATACACAGGAACACCTTCCAAGACACAGCACATGCTAGGCCACAAAACAAGTGTCAATAAATGCAGGAGAAAAGTATGCCAAGTATGTTCTGTGGCCATAAATGAGCGTAAGTACAGACTAACAACTCACATTTGGGAATTTACAAAGAAATGAAAGTTAATCAGCGTTTTCCTATATAACCAGTGAATCAAGGAGGAAGTCACCAAAAAAAATTAAAGGCTACTGAAAATATGAAATACCGAAATATCAAAACTTATGGAATTATCCCTAAACCTATATTTAGAGGGACATGTACAGCTATAAATACCTACATTAAAAAGTAAAACTGTGAAACGAGAAACCTAACCTCCCTCCACTTTCTAAGTGCTAGTCAGGAAGATGAGGAATTGAAGGTTATCTGCCACTACATAGTGAGTTTAAGGCCAGCCTGGACTATGTAAGACCAAGTCTTTTAAAAAAAAACAAGTAGTTTAGTAGCAAAAAAAAAATTTTTAGACAATATGTCATTGTGCAGTCTTGGCTGGCCTGGAACTCACTGTGTAAACCAGGCAGGCTGGAACTCACAGTGATCTGCCTCCTCTGGATTCTAGGATTAGTAATTAGTTAAATTGCTGGCAGGTCTCACATTGCATGGTTCCTACATCCACAAATTTAATTACTGTAGTTCAAGTTAGAAGTCCTGATAAGGTTCACATTTCAGTTACCCCCAGATTTGAATTTATGAGCTTGCGGAGAGTAATAGTCACTGTCCTCGGCTCACAAGTTGCTGTGGGCATTATGATCAGTGACAGATCAGGTTACTGCTTTCAAAGTCAGCCAGTATTTGTGTCATTCACAGTCTACAGAAGAGATCATCAACAACATGGCAGCAACAAACATGGCAATTTATAAAATTGGTAACTGAAAAAGGTGAAATGCAATAATCAAAAATGGCAATGATAAAATGAAATTTCATTCAGACATAAGTAGAGTACAAAAGAAATAGCTGCTTATAGAAATGTTGAAACCAGCCGGGCGTTGGTGGCGCACACACACCTTCAATCCCAGCACTTGGGAGACAGAGGCAGGTGGATCTCCATGAGTTCAAGGCCAGCCTGGTCTACAGAGCAAGTTCCAGGACTGGCTCCAAAGCTATATAGAAATCCTATCTTGAAAAACCAAAAGAGAGAGAGAGAGAGAGAGAAAAGGAAAGGAAAGGAAGGAAGGAAGGAAGGAAGGAAGGAAGGAAGGACGGGTTGAAAGCACTTCCATTTGAGAGACTCCAGCCAGAAGAGTTTAGGGAAAGGAAATTTGGAAACCGGTTTTCAAGACTAGAAGAAGGTGACACTGTCAGAAAACTTGACATTAAAAGGATTCTTGGCGAGACCTCACACTATCGAAAGCACAAGGGTGGACATGTCACTGAGGTCTTGAAAAGATGCTTGATAATGATGAATGGTAATTCACGAAAAGGACGCGGGTGTTGGCCCAGCCTTGCGCCTGCCATCTGCAGTCCAACACTAGGGAGGGGCAGCAGGCAGGAGAGCAGGGATTCAGGGTCGTCCTTGGCTCCACAGCGAGTTTCAGGCAAGCCTGGGCTACAGGAGACTTTATACTTAACCAGGTCAGGGTAGGGGAAGGCAGTTAAGCTACTCTTAGAAACAAAGCATCCTAATATTCAGTGCTTCTGGTTCACTTATTTCTTCATTTGTTCATTTAGTGCAATGCTGGGTACTGAACCTGGGGGGGCTATGCACACGAGTAAGCACTGGACCTAACCACTTCACTACGTTCCCAGGCCCTTTGGTGCTGGGTTTGTTTGTTTCAGTTGCAATGCTAAATAAGCACTGGTTTTAATCTTTTTTCATCCCCTTCTGCATGTGTAGCAAATACAAACCCTGTCAGAGTTTACTCAGCCACCATAATTTCTCTGTGACCAACTCCCCACTTCCGGCCGTACAGAAACCTGTGCCTGTCACACTGCACGTACAGACTGCCCGCCCCACGAGTGCCTAACTTGTGCCCCCAAACGTCCCAATAGGATTGATTTTCTAGAAAGTGGGGCACGTCCATTTGGAAGGGTCCGTGCCTCTTTGTGGGAAGCTGAGACCTGGGTAGGGACATGGGTGCCTTGGTGTTGCCGCAGGACCCAGGCGGTCTCTGTCTGTCTGTCTGTCTGTCTGTCTGTCTGTCTGTCTGTCTGTCCTATTAGAACAGCCAGGAGCCTACAGGTGTAGTCAGTGGTGCAGTGCCTGCTTAGTACTTGTAAGTTGTGAGTTTAAGAGCAAGCGGCACAGCAGCCAGCCACACAGAACAAAGTAGAATGCTGGACGCCATCAGTTTCTCCTTCTGCTGAGTTGGTCAATGAGGGCTTGGAAAACTAGTACATATATTAAGTGCACTAATAAAATCTGTCTCTGGAAAATACATTTTAAAAAAATACTTAAAGACCGGTGTTTAAATGGACTTTTTTTTCTTTTTATTGCCTTAATTAAAACTACAGTATAAAGTGAAGGTCTACCTTTTAAAGTTTTGGGTCTTTTAGTTTTTAGCTTTCCACAACTCTTCATTTTGTGAGGTATTGCATGCCAGCAGCGCCTGACCACTCTAATGTATGAAGATATACACCGTCTTGATTATACTGAAATTGGCTTTTATATAGGCATAAACCAAGCTAAACAGATACTATATTGTTTGAGTTAGTTAATGATTACACCTTTTAAGAGCTTTCACTAAATGATTTACTAAAAATGTCCAGTTAATAGCAAGATATAAAATTTTGGAGGGATTAAAGTTTAAAAAAAAAAAAAAAAAAAAAAAAAAAAAAAAAAAAAACCCTGAGAGCTGTGAAGACAATTGAAAGTAAAAAAAAAAAAAAAGGCCCAGTCTTTCCCTCCAGTTCCCAGAGCTGGGCCTGACCCTGCCCCGCCCCGCCCCGCCCCTCCCCGGCACTGATGAAGGGTTATCGAGCCCTTGGCTACACTGACATGGTTTGACTTCCCTCTCTGAAGTCACTAAACGTAACTTTATATGTGTGTACCTGAACTGTGTATCCTCTCCATTCCCTAAAGCACATTTGACCAGAGAAGCATTAGGGCGTTAAAAGTGAATGTCCCATCGAAATGCATTGTCTGTGCAGATATGTGGGTTCCACATAGCCTGATAGTGTTTGTTGAGTCAGACCTTAGCAGAGCTTTCTGTGTGGTTTTGTTGTTTGATTTCATCGTTGCCCAGCTTTGATCTTTTTCTTCTCATCTGAGTCTGCAGAGACTTGTCTACACATCAGAAGCTTCTATGTAAAAGTTTGGGGTAGATCTATGTGGCTGTTGCCTGTCATTTTTCTTAGTGAATGCTCTGTAGGGTAGTATTTTCACTGTGAACAGTACATGGAACAAATAAACTGTGTTTAACAAACAGGTGTTGCCAGGGTTACTTTTGACAGGGACAATCTAGCCCTTGTTTGGAGTTGACATTCTACCTGTCTTTTAGTTCCTCAATTCCAGCCGTTGCTTATTTATGAAGCAGAGTAAGGTGCGGGCTTCTTGACATAGACGTGCTACCTCCTCATACTGTGCTTCTATCTCTTTTTAAACATACTCTTTGCTTAGAGCCTCTCTCCCCCCCCCCCCCACTCCTTTCAAGACGGTCTCAGTGTAGCCCAGGGAGCCTCAAAGTCACAATGTAGCTGAGGATAACTTTGAACTCCCAATTCTCCGGTCTCTGTCTCCCAGTTGCTGAGGTTACAGATAGCTACGCTACCATCACACTCAGACACCCTAATTTTTCAAAAGATGCCTTTTCCTACCCTTTCCAATGAGACAGGGCTTTAGGAAGCTGTACTTTACTTTAGGTTGGGTGTAAAGATGGCATGGGTTTCAAAGAACAGCAAGCCATTCATGGGCGGTGCTGGGCCTCGGTACTTCCGTAAGAAAACAGGCACATCCACTGTCCGCGCTGTCCCCTAATGCGTGCTGAATACATGTAACAGAGCCATCCTCTGGGGCGGCCTCTCTGGTTGTGGCTTCATGTTATACTCTTTGATACTCCTTTTTGCCCCCCCCCTTCTCTCTCTCTCTCTCTCTCTCTCTCTCTCTCTCTCTCTCCATTATTGAATATGGTCTAAATACCTGGAGACTGGTAAACTTTTCACCATAGCAGCTCAACACACACAATTTGGCACCAGAAAGACCTTGTTTAGAGGTTGGAATATTGGTTTCACCAAGTACTCACCACATAAAAGTTTTGTGACTTAGACTCCTCTGTAAAGAAATGGAGCGCAGCCACACCATCAGGTTTTACGAGGGTCAGATGGCACGCCAGGCGGTGCTGGATGCTGGCGTCTAGAACCGGTTAACAGATATGTGTGCTGCATGTAAGGAGTCGCTGCCATCATGACCAGGGTGTCCCCCGACAAGCCCGCAGTGCCCACAGGTGGGGCGGGCCATGGAGAACCGTGCTGGACATGGAACCATGTCTGCCTTATTGCCTGTGAGCAACAGCTTACATGGCAGAAACCTATGACTGTTTAGCACCTCGGACCGGATAGTGGCCGCTCATAACACCAGGGTCTCTATGGGAAAGAAGCACATTAAAAAGAGACAGACAGCGCACACTTGTCCACGGGCCAGCTACCAGTTACTAACGCCCACTTCAGAACCCGGTGCTCTGACTTCTGGGGCGTGGTGTGCCATGCATCTCATTTAGAACACAGAGTGCCAGGGAGGTCGGCTGCCAGGCCCTGTCTGCGTTTTAGCCTAAAAGTTCATGCTATGTCCAGAACTGTCCTACATAGTATTGGGAGCGTAAGGTGAAAAAGACCGTCCTTGTCTCCAGAGTCTCATGGTCCGATGGTATGGATCTATTTAGAAGAAAACTTAATGATAAAACAACTGTAATAACTTGGCTATTTTTTAATGTCAAGGGACATCTTTCCACTCGAGAACTTTTTTCAAAAAACTGATGATTTTGGGAGCTGGAGCAATGACTCAGCCTTTAAGTGTGTGAACTATTCTTTCAGAGAGCCCAAGTTCAGTTCCCAGAACTCACATTGGGCCGCTCACAACTGCTTGGAACTCTAGCTCCAAAGAATCCAACACCTTCTTCTTACCTCTGTGGACTCCGGGCCTCCTGTGCATATACCAGACATAGACACAGACACACACACACACCTTAAAATATAAATAATAGTAGTAAATCCTTCTTAACTGGATTGTTTCTATAATAAAAGTTAATGGCAGTTAGAATGTAAGCATTGTTGCACATAACTAATGTCGTAAGAATAGGGAGACTGGGAGGGAACACGGTTTTGTTGGAAGGCGCTGGCCTTGGAATCACTATTCACATCTCCTGAAACTTCACTTAGGAGCATGTTTTATAGGAGTCGGACTAAAGTCGTACAGTCAGATGATACATAAGTTAAAGGTTATCAGTGAAATCCACCACCCCACCCCACCCCGGTGTGTGTGATGCATATGTGTGGACATGTAGAGACCACAGGTTGAAATTGGGAATCATCTTCCATTGTTCCTACCTCTTCATTGAAGCAGAATCTCTCAATCAAACCCAGAGCTCACAGATTTGACTCGTCTTGCCAATCATGTTGCTCTGGGATCCCATCTCTCCCTTCCAAGGCTGGAATTACAGGCCGACTTGGCACGGACGTGGAGAGCTGAACCCCAGTCCTCGGGCTAATTTGTAAAGAGCACTTTAATCACGGAGCCCTCTCCCTGGCCCCCCCAAGATTTTCTTTTCTTAAGGGGGCCATATTGGGCTGCACAAATGATTCAGCAATTGAGAGCTTGTACTGCTTTCTCAGAGCTGGGATTCAGATCCCAGTATGCACATTGGTAGCTCATGACCACCTGTAACCCCGGCTCCCAGAGTGTCCTTGGGCACCAGCACTCACAAACACATACACATACATAAAAACAATAGATCATGTTTTAAATGAGGCTGTCTTAGTTCTTGAGCCAGCTTGAGTAGGTGGAGAATGGAATGCCTTTGAAATGTTGTAATTGAAGCCAACTACTTTTATATGAAAATAGGCATTTCTTGATTTGTTTTTTCTCAGAGGGTGGCACAGCCCCAGGGAAAATTGAATTCTACCCTGGGCCCTAGAGCTTCATGAACTAAAGAGAAAAGATTTAGAAGCTATTCACTAGACAGTAAGCTCTCACAGAAATTTGAAAGGGCTGGGACCAGTTTGCATAAGCGTCTAGCTCCAAAGGCCTACCCACTGTCTCATTTCTGATACTGAATCCCCGGGTTGTTTTCAAGCTGAATGTCACTTTAGACGTGACCCTAAGATTTCTCATAGGCTTTTGTTTGCTTTTTAGCCAGATTTATGAATCTCAAGTTTATAAAACACTGTTGTTGCTTCAGCCCATTTTAGGAGTCATCCAGAAAAGTCCAAAATGTTCCCTAATTCCAATGTCTGAACATTCTTACTATGTTATCAAACTTCAAAACTGCATATAATTTGTTCTAATCTGTTTTCCTAGCTTTCATGTAATTTCTATCCAAAATGAATAGGCCTGTTGCTACAATTTAGTTGTGTTGAATTGTTTGCCTTAACTTAAGTGGTAATGGAGGCCGCTTGTAAGCTGTGGAATCTGCTCTGTTTGCATCTAACAGCTGGCTGCTTTCAGTCAGCTTTTTCTTTTGCATGGACCAGGGAGGGAGGAAGGGTGGGAACATCGGTGGAAGAAAGCAGGCCACTTTACTTAATAATCTGTGTTTGTTTGCTGACTCGGGTAACAGCCTTGGACAGCTATTTGAACAGCTGCTTTTTAAATGCCCTTTTGTTTACTGTGTAAGTTTTTAAAGCTTGCCCTTAATTCATACTTGTGTCTACTCTTTAACTGGTGCCCCTCCTTTATGAAATATATTTTAATATGCTCCACTCCCTTGGCCTACACATACTTTGATGATACAAGCTAATTTGCTAAAAAAGAATTTTAAAAATTTCATAGGTCAAACCAAAAGTGGCTTATACTTTCTTGTTTGTCTTTATTTGTTATGATTATTTTTTAATTTGACAAATGTTACCTATTGAAATTAAATTAGAACTTCAGTTGTGTTAAACCATAGTTTATATTAGCTCTCAAAGTCTTCTAACAAGTAGTTTAGTCTACATATTCCAGACAAGTTAAAAAGAAAAACTATATATAATTGCATTTTGTGAAAATTAGGAAGTATTCAGACCCATATAAAATAAAAAGATACGTGTGGATTTATTTGTCAGACTCCTTACTTAGTGTGTTTAAGTACACTTACTGTAAATGTCTTCATACTGAGTAAACATTTTTACCCTGTGTTTATATGCAGGTAAGAGACCTGTGCATTGCTTATATGCTGGTAACACTGACTTATCTCTATATTGGTTTCCTGGTTTTTGCCTCGTTTCCTTCACCTCCATTATCCAAAGATTGTATTGAACAGGTAAGGCACTGTGTACACGTGTGTGACTTTGCATGTGTAGCAAGGAGAAAGATACAGGAGCCAGATGAGTCAGGCCTGGACTTGAATGCCACCTCTACCTTCCCGTCTTTTCCAAGTTTCTGTTTCTCTCTTGCATCAAGTAACATAATACATGCAGGCTCCATCTGATGGATTCTGGAATAGGGTCCTGCATACCCGGCAGCTTGTGAAGCTCAAATGCACCCTCTTGCACACACATTTCCGTTTGTACAGACCATGGTTGCCAGCGTTCACATGGATCTCTGAACCCTCCACTGAGAATGCACTGGAGTCCCTGATTTTCCAAAGCTTCCTTGTGGAAATGTCCTGGGTGAACCAGCTTTAACTCACTGGTCTTTAAGGCCAGGACTCTCGTTTAGAGACTGGGTAACAAGGAGCAAAAGGAAGCAGACGACTTAGCTTCTAAAAAGTGAGAGCCAGAAACAGTAAGAGAGAAATCCTTTGCTAAGCAGTTGTAGTGAAACTTAGAAATAATATCTCAGGTATTAAAGGATTTCTCATGAAGAACAGCATTCCTCGGGTAATTTCCTAGTCAGAGGGAACCCTCTAGGAGTCTAGTGACCGTGTTTTAAGCCGGTTACAGGGTGTATTTCAGCACCGTTGTTGATAGGCTCTCTACAAGGCGGCAGAGCTGCTACTGTGTGATAACTGGAAATGATCTCCTCTTCATCGTGTTGTTTGTGGACGTTCTTTGGCAGCCAAGTGTTTGCTGAAAATTTCCCTGATATGAATAATCCCACATAAAGCCAACTCCCCCGGGAATGAGAATATTTGTGGTATTCATAGTTGGAAGGGGAAATGTAATTCTGGGTTATTAACTTTTTCAGCTACCAAAGTAAATCCGTTCTACTTAGTGCTAGACTGCAAGCATTGTGGCACCTGGTGACAGGTGTCCTCTCGCCGTGCACAGCCTTCAGAGTGCTGCAGGGTCACCGGAGGAAAAACAAGAGAGCTGTAGTAGAGATACAACGTCACCGAATTTAGTTTGCCATTTAGATAAATCAGGAACAGATTTGCTTATTGTATTTGAACTTTTTAGAGCTACGTTTCTTGGTCTATCTGTTGCAAAGGACAAGGTTTTCCTCATTGTTTTAATGTTGAATCGTTTTCAGACCAGTATGTTCTTAAACAGAATATGCATGCCAGTGTGGGTGTTTTATCAGTTTCTATGTGAGTTTTGGCTTCTGTACTCACCTCCTGACAAATAGTTAGCAAGCCATCATAAGTGACTACTGGGGCATTGCCTGTGTTCACGCTAAGCAGAACGTGTTGTGACTTGGAATGTACTGCACTGAGTGTTGACATCACTCCGTTGTCTTTCTTGGACCAGAACTTCTTAGACAACTTCCCTAGCAGTGATGCCCTGTCCTTCATTGCAAGGATCTTCCTGCTGTTCCAGATGGTGACCGTCTACCCACTCCTAGGCTACTTGGCTCGTGTCCAGCTCCTGGGCCACATCTTCGGTGACGTTTATCCTAGGTAAGGGTTCTTCTCTTGACCAGCAAGATGTGCCAAGCAACAAATGACTGTGCAAACAGGTCAGTTTAAAGTTTGACTGATCCTTTTGCTATTTAAAAAAAGAAAAAATGCCTAATGAAAATGGTTACTAAGGATAGTTCACAAGGTTCCTTTCCCAGAAGAGCTTTAAATAGAGATGCCTCCCTTGACTAGGACAATCTGGTGTCCATCCCTTCCAGGAGAGTCTATTATTATCTGTGTGAGGATTTAACTGCTGCTAAGTACACGGTGCCAAGGAGTGATTAACACTTAGAACCTATGTTGCTGTGTTGCTCAAGAGAGCGAATACATTCATTATTGATATTAATACTCGTATGCTTATTAGTAGCTGTACAGTTCTATAGAAATGCTCACTTGTGTAGAATTGAAGGTGAGACATAGAATGAGTTTAAATTCTTATTTCATACATAACAAGTTTAAATTGCTATGGGAAGTTTAACCTTTTAATGGGCCGAGAGGAATTGTACATCCTTTTGAAAAAGATCTGTTCAGGTTGTTACCCTTATCCAAGAGAAATTTCCATGTAACATCATTGTGTCTCAAGGCTTTCCTGAAGATTTCTCGCAGTATAGTAAATATTATAAAAGCAAAAAGTACGTAGCCTTGTCTTACTGGGAATAAATTAGCGTTGGGAGGGAAGGTGTTTGAGGGAGCGTATCACTAAGTGGCCAGAGATAGCCTGGAGCTCGTGATCCTACCTCAGCCTCCCAAAGGGTGGGATTGTAGGTATGAAGGGAATAAATACTTTAAAGGATTAAAACGTATGGATCCAACATAGGAAAACATCTATAGTAACATACTAAACAAGAGTTTATTAACTCATAAATAATACTAAACAAATAGTTCTTGTTTATAGTCTGTCCCCTCATGAAATAATTCAAGAGCTACCACTCATTCTTGATACATTGATACAATGTCTTCTTGTACTTTAATGAGTAGCAAGCTACACTGCTAATCTAGAACACTGGAATACAGAAAGAAAAAACAACAACAACAACAACAACAAAGTTTCTGTTTGTTACTCCCATTAATTCTACTATATTTGTTTCACAAAAATAAACCCAGTGAAGTCATAGGTGAAATATTTCTGGGCTAATGCATCCCTCCTGTCTTCAGCCATTTTTTGTTTTGTTTTGTTTTGTTTTGTTTTGTTGTTGTTGTTTTGAGACGGGTTTCTCTGTGTGGCCCTGGCTGTTCTGGAACTAGCTCTTGTAGACCAGGCTGTCCTCTAACTCAAGAGATCCACCTGCCTCAGGCTCCTGAGTGCTGGGATTAAAGACTACCCAGCTTTTTTTCTTTTCCTTCCTTCCTTCCTTCCTTCCTTCCTTCCTTCCTTGTTTGTTTTGTTTTTTGAGACAGGGTTTCTCTGGAGCTTTGGAGCCTGTCCTGGAACTAGCTCTGTAGACCAGGCTGGCCTCAGATTCACAGAGATCCACCTGCCTCAGCCTCCCAAGTGCTGGGACTAAAGGCGTGTGCCACCAACGCCCAGCTGTGTGTGTGTGTGTGTGTGTGTGTCTGTGTGTGTGTGTGTGTGTGTTCATTATTTTAATGGTGGTCATTAGAGTGGTTTTTCTTCTTGGAAAAAGTCTGAGATCTGCCTTTTGTCATCACATTATAGCACATCATATTTCTTCCCTGTTTCAAGAACACATTGTCATTTGCCCTACACTTAGTTACATGTTCCACAGGCAATGATTTTTTTTTTTTTTTTAACTCAAGACTTCTTCATACCCTTAAGTTTTATTGAATATTACCAGGAACTTTAATTTTCAAAGGTACATTATCAATATCTAATGTAAAAAATTGAAGCTAAGAGTTTTAAGGTATTTACTGGTTCCTTAAAAGTTGGTCAGTCCAAGCATGGCGGCTCACACCTGTGTCCTCACGCACTTAGGCCTTAGAGGCAGGGGAGTGTCGAGTATGAGACCAGCTGGGAAACAGACGCAGCACTCTTGAGACCCTGGCACCCCTTCAGAAATTATAAGTAAAACCATTACTTGTTAGCATGAATAATATTTTTATGAAATAACTGATGTCCCCCAAAATTGTTTTACAATTAAAACCTTTTTTTATTTTTTTATTATTTTACTTGTCTATCCCAGTTCCCTCTCCTTCCCTTCCTGCCCCCTCCCTCCCTCTTACTCTCTCTGCCCCCTCCCATCCCCCCACCCCAATTGCAGGACCTTGTGGACACTTCCCCCATGAGGGATACTGCCTTAACCTAGAGACAGGAGAGAAGCCCTAGCCCCTCCTTCAAATGACCTGACGGTTAAAACCTTTTAAAGTCTGCCTTCTGGTTGACAGTCAAAGTCTGTGTGTTCCGCATTGTCTGTCACACTATTATTTCATTTAAGTATGTGAAGAAAATTCAGCCTCCTATAGATGTATAGTTGGAAAAGAAGAGGCGCTTTTAATAGCCTTTCAGATAGTTGTGAATGTTCGTCTTTGGTGCCGCGAGGAGGCGTGGCACAGCCTGGCCCCTCGTTCGCCTTGTGCAATTGCAAAACTGGTCGCCTCAAACCCAGCTGTTCTTTGCTCCTCTGTCCCAGAATGGTCCATGACATCGTATTTGCTCTGTGTTGGTTTCCAGAGTTCTGTAGGGCCCTCAGATGCTCACACACTTCTTTATACGTCACTAGAACTCACATCCATTAATATCACTACCCACTTCATCCTAAAACAAAGTCTAAATTTCAGGAAACCGTCAAGTTCGCAGTGGCAAATGCCACGTGCTCTAAAATCGTAGTTTTTATTTGAAAACTCAGTTGTCACTATCAGCAACAAATACTGCCTGTTGTTTTCCCTGAAGGACAGGCTCATCAACCTTCATTATAGGAAATGCCAGCTCATCAACGAGTGCAGCTGCGTGGGCCTCTTCAGGGGTTGTAACATCTGTTGAGACTTTCAGAGACGCTGAGTATGCAAATGTGCTTGCATGCTTCCCATTAGACCTCATAGAATATTAAAAAGGTACACACTCCAATAAATGGGGCTTTGCTCCTTTCACCCTTGGGTGCTGGGAATCCAACCCAGGGCCTGGAGCATGCCAGGTTAACGGCCCACTGAGTCATATCCCCATTGAAATTATGAGATAACACCTTGATGCCTAATATCTATGACTTATCGAGATGTATGACAATTACTTATCATGAGTAATTTTCTGTACTTTTTCATGCACTGACAATATTCCCCTCCACCTTCCTACCCTCCACTTTTTTCTTTAGGTTTTTTTGTCTTGTGAAAATCCAGCTAGCCTTTTACCCAATTGTTTAGATAATTCTTGGTTATCTACATAAGTAATGATGTTGTTTTTAATAATTTTACTATATTCTGTCAGGTAAACCGTTGATTTTCTTGATCTACAATTTTATTTATTTATTTTTTTACAAGTACCTTAATAGGCTTCTTCATGGTTTTGTTTTCTCAAGATATTCCAAGTAAAATTATAGCTAGAATGTACACTCTGTTACATACTACTAGTTTGCTCCTATGAAATTTGCCTTTTTATAAAACTGGATGAAAAGGCTAATTTCACTGTCCTCTTACCAGCATTGAGCAGTATATTTCAGTGTTGTTGGCAAGTTAAAGACAGTCATGTGAAAGGTGTTAAGAATTCATTTTAATTGTCCTAAAAATCGGATATAACTTATCTGTTTTGTATTTTTTTTTTCTTTCATGTAAATACTCTTCTATCTTCTAGCATTTTCCATGTGCTGATTCTTAATTTAATTATTGTGGGAGCTGGAGTGACCATGGCCTGTTTCTACCCAAACATAGGAGGGATCATAAGGTAGGCTTGTACACACGTGCTCTGCTGCCCTTGTTGCTAATCATGCTTTGATTTAATGACTTTTCTGTAAGTGTTCAGTACTGGTAGTGTTCAGGTATACTTCCTGGTATTTGTGAGGGTGCTCAGTAAATTCCATTTTTGCTGATCTGTGATAGAGAAGCTCCCACTGTCCCTCCACTACCTTTCTCTTCTTTTCACATTTCTTGGTTTCCAGTGTGTTTGTTTTATCTGAAATAAAAAGTTATGTTCAACATGCATTACTTCTTAGGTATGCCCAGGAAGTCCTTTATATGCCAATACCTTGTCCATTTAACTCTTAATACATCTCTGCTCAAAAAGAGAACAGGTTCCAAAAGCAAGAGATTAACTCTGAGATGGCGTTCTTGATGTTCTTACCCTAAAAAAGATGGCAGGAAAAAAGTTGATACAGACTGTCACTAGAGATGTGTTCAGAGTAACCTGAGGCCTTCCTCCTCATGAACAGCAGACAGAGAGAAATGCCTTCAACATGGTCTGAAAATATCTTCCTCCATACAGACATGAGCTTGAGTCACTCTTGTGAAGAACCTTTCCTAAGAAAACAGCAAGCCATAAAAGAAGAAAGTGTGCCATGATGTGTGTGGAAGAGAGTGCCATGTATGTCTATGGAATAGAGCGTCTGTGGAGAGAGTCTGTGGAGAGAGTCTGTGGAGAGAGTCTGTGGAGAGAGTCTGTGGAGTCTGTGGAGAGAGTCTGTGGAGTCTGTGGAGAGAGTCTGTGGAGAGAGTCTGTGGAGTCTGTGGAGAGAGTCTGTGGAGAGAGTCTGTGGACAGAGTCTGTGGACAGAGTCTGTGGAGAGAGTCTGTGAGTCTGTGGAGAGAGTCTGTGGAGAGAGTCTGTGGAGAGAGTCTGTGGAGAGAGTCTGTGGACAGAGTCTGTGGAGAGAGTCTGTGAGTCTGTGGAGAGAGTCTGTGAGTCTGTGGAGAGAGTCTGTGGAGTCTGTAGACTTATAATGGACTTAAAAGTCCCTTTTTACTTATTCTTCAAGAAAACGGGGGATTGCCTGTTTCTCTGTCACAAACTCATTTAAGAATTTTGATTATCTTTAATAATGACACTGAATGCCTCAGACAAAGCCATTGTTTCATTTTCAGACACAGATGGTACAAATCCTTCACAAACCCTGAACGGCATTATAAAGATCAAAAGATCAAAAGGTAGCTCATTTGGTAGAGTACTTGCCATCACCTCATAAAGCAACGTAGTGTTGCAGGTTTGAAATCCCTATACTCAAGGAGTAGAGGATCAGAAAGAAGTTCAAGGTCATTCTGAGCTATATAATAAGTTCAAGGCCATCTTGGTCTACATAAGACCCTGTATTAAAAAAAGGTCAAAGGATCTGGAGAGATGGCTCAAAGGTTAAGAGCACTGGCTGCACTTCCAGAGGTGCTGAGTTCGATTCCCAGCAACCACATGGTGGCTCACACCATCTGTAATGAGATCGGGTGCCCTCTTCTGATGTACAGGCATGTATGCCAGCAGAATACACATGATAAATAAATAAATCTTAAAAAAAAAAAAAAAAAAAAAAAAACCTGTCTCCAGGTGTGTCTGAGATTTAAGGAACAAATAAGAACTGTTTGCCATTCAGACATTTCAAAGACACGCAGGAAATAGTATTTTTATTAATTTGAAATCTAACAAGTTTTTGTTTGCTTGCTTGCTTGCTATTTTTGAGAAAGGATTTCTCTGTTTAACAGCCCTAGTTAACAGACCAGGCTGGCCTTGAACTCACAAAAATCAGCCTGCCTCTGCCTCCCAAGTGCTGGGATTAAAGGTGTGCGCTGCCACCGCCCGGCTGAAATCTAGTAAGTTTTAAAGTTAATGTAAGTAACAAATGACAAATTTTGTTGCAAAATGCGCCTGAATACAGTGTAAATTGTACTGTATTTACCTTAATTATAAGGCATCAGAAGTGCAGCACCCTGCCAACCCAGTGTGTTCATTCTGCAGGTACTCAGGAGCAGCGTGTGGCCTGGCCTTTGTGTTCATATACCCTTCCCTCATCTACGTAATTTCCCTCCACGAAGAAAAGCGGCTGACGTGGCCTAAATTAGCCTTTCACGTTTTCATCATCATTTTAGGCCTGGCAAACCTGATTGCACAGTTTTTCATGTGAAAACTGCTCTCTCAAGATTCCTCATGGTATTCTGAGAAACTGGCAACGGTTCTGCATAAAAGAACTTGAAAATGCTGTCATTGCTGTAATTCTAAGTGTTTTTCTAAGATAGTTGGAAGCAAGGGAGTTATGGTCTGCTGATAACTATTTTTGTACTGGAGCAGGGAGGGAACTTGGACGGATTCGTGCCGATGTTTCTGTTGATGAGTATAAGGTGGGTGGGTGTGCTTTGCCTACAGCCAGGAATCCCCTCAGGGGTCTTGGGTCAAGGCGGCATGTTGCCAGGCCCTGTTTCTGTCTCCATGTACTCAAGTCCATCTTCTTACTTGCTGGGCCTTTTCTACAGTTTACCCAAACCTCGACTGCTTCAAACAGTAAAAACAAATACCTCACTTTAAAAGAAGTTTCCATGGCATCATTATTAATTGAGTGAATTACTAACCAAATACTTAATCTGAAGAACAAAAAAATTTAGATAGTATCGGTCCATCAGAAAATGCATGTAAATTACCACCAGTGTCGTAGTTGGCAGGAGTCAGTGAGCACTTAGATGGCGGGGCTTAGAGGATCCAGAGTTTAGGTCATCCTCAGTGTCATGGCCTTGAAGCCAGCCTGACCATATAAAGCCTTGCCTCAAGACACCAGAAGAAAAGAGAGGAAGACAAAAGAAAATGGGTATCAGGCAAACATGTACAGAGTGTGTTGATGTCTGACTTTTAGTTCTAATCCAGTTCCAGTGACCTAAATTGAAGGTACAGTTCCCAAACAGGATCTTACACATGAAAAAAGCAATTGTCCTCATAGGCCCCTGGACTCTTCCTTGTGTCCTGGAGAATTGCATGGACTGTCATGAACCCAGAGCGGCTGCATGTGAGGCTCTTCAGATGAAAAGGTGAATTGCTAAGAAGGGTGGAATTCTACCCAGTGTATCCTGTGTCACTCTGGTTCAGGTGTGACCTCCAGGAGCGGACACTGTACAGGAGAGAAAGTTATCCTCCATAAGAAAAGCTTGAGTCTGACAAGATCAAGAAACCCAGGTTCTTAGTGTTAACATCTAGTTCCCTTCTGAACTAAAGCGGAACCAGCATCCAGATGTCTGTCATCCGTGTAACGCGGTCTGTGTCCCAACCACAACTGCTAACAGTTAGAGCTCTCTAATTTGAGGCTAAATTGTTTAAAATGCGTCATGTTTCCTCTTCCCAGGACAGTATGCAGATTTGTGTCATGACCTTCCTTGGAAAAAAACAGGTGAAAGGGTTTTTATAAATCTAGAAGGAGCTCCAGATTTCAGACCAGCTTTAATTTCTTTCCACATGGCTTAACATCCTGTTGGAGCTCCATGCCTATGCTTATAAGAAGCTGTAATTCCTGACACTTTTTAAAGTCTCGTCTTGAGAGCTGTCAAGCACGTACACAAACAGAAGGATCTGGAAAACCGAAGACGCCCTTCCCTGGCTCCAGCCATCATGGACCTGGCTGGATTTGCTTCACCTGTTTCCTCCTGCTTGTCCTTTCTACTGACATGTTTAAAATCCGATCTCAGACATTGTCATTCCATTTCTACAAACCTTGATATCCAGCTAACAGCCCGAGCTTTGAATCTAGTCACAGTTATCATGGAGCTAGTCTCAGAAGCTCTGGCCAGCAGAACGTGCTGGAGAACTCATGCTGCATGGGGAGTCCTTTATGCTCGAGAAACTCTGGAACTTAACGACTACAGAGTCCAGTTCTGTCTGAGAACAAGCTGGGTGCTTGAAGAGATGTTCCCAGCTTACTCTCTGTATATGCGTGGTAGTTTCTTTTGTCTTTGAGGACTTTAGGAACCCATTTTCATCGTTCTTTTCCCAAAGGCATCCCTGAATACTCTGGCACATCAACGACGTGCTGTGCTTTGACAGTCAAGGGTGATTGGATGTGGTTTTGTCCATTTCATACGGAAAAGGGATATGTCGGGGGATGCTACTCTGAACAACAACAAAAAAAAAAAAAAAACAAAAAAAAAAAAAAAAAGGATCTGGACTTATGCTGTTGTTTCCTTAAAGAGGTTGATCATTTAGACCTCCTAATGCCCTGTTAGACAAGCCAAATGGCTCTGGGTCCTTAGTCTCTTCATGAGACTCCTCTGGCCCGTCACTCAGCTCAGTGTCCTGGCTCATGGTGAACATGACACATGACGTGACATGAACTCACACGAAGTTAATCTGACTTTCTCTACTCTCATCTCTGAACTTTCTAATTAAACTGCTTCCCTTTTTACTCAGATGTGGTTAGCCGTTAGACTTAGCTTCTTTAACACACAGCTGAGGAACCTAAAATTTAAAAGTTTTTTAGAGAGGTCCTCCTTAGGAATCCTGTGGATGTGTTTGGGCTCTGCTAATAGTACACCAGAAAGGGAAAAAATGAAGCTAAGTTTTATACCTATGGATGACTGTGCAAAGTCATTACTATCAGCACACTAAAAAAAAAAAGCGATCGGAATAAGGAATAAATGTACCCATTGGAAGAGACTGTCTTAAGGGAACTACTCAGCACCTTAAATGTGTTTTAGTAGCTGTGCAGCTACTGATGGCAGCTATGGGCTTGTTTTCTGCTTCTACTTGAAACCTGCCAAGAAAATGTGTGTTTTTAATTATCATTTCCAGAATTACTCTGTTTAAACAATTGAATAGTCAGCAATGTGCATACTTTGGAGGAGCTAACGGCGTGCAAGGCAGCCTAGCCTGTGCGTCCTAGAGGGACTTTTCATCCCGTGAAGAACAGTGCACTTGCTCCTCAGCACATGGCAGGTCCTGCTGGGACTGTTGGAGTCACGCGGTGCTCTGGGGGAGGGATGGCAGAAGAAGAGGGACCGTCCAGAGGCAAGAGTCCATTTTCACTGTCTTCCTCCTCCCCAAAACTATGTTCGCTGTGCTCACCAGCAATACAATAAGTTACACGCATTCACTTTCATTGGGCAGATTTCCTCTAAATCATATTTTGTGACATTTAATTGCTTCTTTATGGGATTATTTTCCCTTCTTATTATCACTAAAGCATTTAACTCCCATGGCTCTTGGACAAAACGCATATTTGATTAATATGGGATGTAACTAGTCATACACTGGGTGCTATAAACTTCAAATTTTTAATTTCTTTATGGGTATTCAAAATGTCAAATGTTTACATTGATTAATGTAATAGTGTTTTGCTTTGTTTCTGTTACCGTGATAAACTACTAATACCAAAAGCAAGAGTCTGTTTTGGCGTACAGTTCCAAAGAGGGAGTCCATAACGGCCAGGAAGGCAAGAGCAGTAACAGAGCAGGGCGGGCCCATCACATGTCCTCCGCACGTAGGAAACCAGAGTGTGAGCACTGAGTCTGGAGAGTATAAACTCCCAGCCTCTCCCCGTGACGCACCGCCTCCAGCAGCGATTCCGACGCAGAAGCCCACGGGCAGCGTTCTCATCGAAACCCGGCAGTTGGTGACAGCAGAGAATATTGTGCTGGGTGTTTACCTTACCCACTTGCTTTTTGGAAGTTGGTGGTGATCTGGGTTTTGTGTTGAACCTGACTATATATTAACTTGAATGTCCAAAAACAAATCCAAGTCTAGTTGTTGCCTAACTATTGTGTGTCACTACTCTGTGACCCAAAGTGAAATGAATCCCCGATGTCACACACACTGACCCGGCGGGCCCCACTTTCGCACTTAGGATTGTATAAACGCTTACTGTAAAATAGCTCTTATGGGAATCTCAGAATCCAAACAGTATTCTTCCATTCTTCTTTACAGAAAGAAAGAAAAAAATTAAATCAGAATTATTTTGAAGAAATGTATCTCTGGGACTTTGTTTAGTAGAATTTGGATAGGAAATACTATCATCTCCTAGCTCTGGCCACAGGCAGAAGCAGCTAGGTTCCACAATTCTGAAGTAACCGTCCTGTATCTCATGTCAGGCTACGAGGAGCCTTCCTTAAAGTTCTGATCGTCTAGGAAGGCATATGTCATGTTAACTGAAACCTAAGGTGACCATCCCCAGAACCTTTTGGTTTTTGTTTGTTTGTTTCGAGACAGGGTTTCTCTGTGTAGCTTTGGAGCCTGTCTTGGAACTTGCTCTGTAGATCAGGCTGGCCTCGAACTCACAGAGATCCGCCTGCCTTTGCCTCCCAAGTGCTGGGGTTAAAGGCCATGCACCACCAACACATGGCTAATTTCTAGAACCTTTTAAGCCAATAAAGAACCCTAATTTTCTGGCTTCTTTAAGAAAAATTACTTTTTTCCCCCTACCAAATATTTTTTTTTCTTGATTTCTCAACTTTTCTGGAAAGCCAAAATAAGACTGCTTTTAAAAATTGAAAATAGCACCCCATTTATCTCAGACTATGCCTCATGTCCCAGAGTAGCAATGAAGAGGTTCTACTCAGACACTCCCCTCTGACTCTCAATCCCAAACAGTCCAGAATGTTTAGTCACAGCAGGTCTCAGGATGCACTTGTTTATTAACGAGTCAAGATCCCACTTAAATGGAAAATAATATTAGATGCTATTATCTAGGATTATCTCACATCTCCCCCAAAATAATGGGGTGCCGGTGCTAGAGGTGTAGCTTAGTGTACACCACTTGCCTAGCGAGCACGAAATCCTTGGTTTGATCCCAGCGTTGCAAAAAGAAAATAAAAAAAAAAAAATGGGTCAGCCAGGATCCAGATTAATCATTCAATACTTGAGCACTTAGTACATACCTGACCTTGTGTTAAGCGCTGAGCATGCTGTGGTGAACAGGCTAGGTGTGGCCCCACGGTGGAGTAGCCTTTGTCCACCCTTTCTGACCCAGCAACTGAGTCACCTTCCTTAGGTGCCACTGAAGTGCCCAGCATCCGCGCTCTGGGTACCGTCTCAAATCCTGTGGCACGTGATCTGAGGAGCTGAGTGTAGGAGCCCGGTGTGATAAGTGGGGCTTCTCAAGTGAGCTGTGTCTTTCCGTGTAAAACTCTTCCACAACCCAGGTGTACAAAACACAAGCCATCGTGTCCTTCTGTGACCTATCGAGAAGTGCAAATTCATAAAATCAGGCAATGTATAGCAGACATGGGAGACTTCCTAGAGGCACAAATATTGTAACCGTGGGTTGTGATGTTGGTTACGCCATATTCTTAACCGAAGCCTAAGGAACCAGCTGGGGTGTGAACTTACAAGCCCGTCTCTCCTCACTCTAATGGGGGGAAATGAAAACCCTAACTTTGCAACAGGGATACTGTGTGGCCATTTAAATTAACTTCACAGGTGTGTAACAAATGCCAGGGGACGCATTTGTAAAGTCAAAACTAAGTATGTGAAATTAAAAACCTTTGTCTGGACATACGCATGGGGGAAGGGCTTGAAGCTTCACAAATACGGGCTTTGGTTACCTCTGGGTGTATCTGTTTATTGTCTTTTGTTTACCCATGATGTCTAAAATGTTGAGATGCATTATGTTATATGAGGTAAGAGTAATAAATACTTTTTCTTTGAAAAAATGAGCTTTTTAAACTTAAAACAACAGATACCTTTTTTTATATTAATGGCAAAATTTCTGCCGGGCATAGTAACAGATGCCTTTGATCCTAGGACCTCTGAGTTTGAGGCCAGACTGGTCTACATATCAAACTTCAGGCCAGCCAAGGCTTCATAGTGAGACCTTGTCCCCAAAACAAATTCTGGGCCATTGAAATGGCTCAGCGCATAAAGGTGTTTGCCACTAAATCTGATAATGTAAGTTCAATCCCTGGGGATCCACATGGTGGAAGGAAAGAGCTGACTCTTGAAAGTGACCCTCTGATCCGCAGTTCACACTGTGGCACCTGTGCGCACACACGCACGTGCGCGCACGCGCGCACGCACACACACGCGCGCACACACACACACACACACGAATATTGAATTTTTTTTCAAAAAATTTGAAATTCCATAATTGTGCTTTTGGTTTTTAATGGCTTTTTGTTTGGGGGTGAGGGTTGATTTGATTTTGGTTTTGAAGTGGGGGGGTTCTCACTGTATAACCAGGTTACCTGTGAAATCGGTGCTTATTTATTGATAAAAATAATGACAATAAATCAGGCATGGTCATTCTTACCTATAATCCCAACATTTGGAAGACTGAGGCAGGAGAATTGCCTGAACTGGAGGATAGCCTGCGCCATAGAAAGAGACCCTGCCTGACTCAGAACAGACTGAGAGACACAGCCAAAGCCTATGCCACCTTGAATGTGTCCTGACCCTTTAACACGCGCCCCTGGCCTGTCCGTCCCAGAAACACGCGTGATGGGTGCAGGGGATGACGGATGACTCTGGACTGGTTGCTTGGGAACTGCTTCCCAGAGTAAGGTCTATTTGAGTTAGGGTTTAGAGAAACCGAGGAAGAGGGTAAAGCTCTGAGTTCTCTGTATAGAAAAATGGGGATGACTCCCCACTGTACCCAACCTCAAACCTGCAAGGTACCTTCCCTGCCCAGACTTTCCTTATCTCATTGTCAGTCTGCCTCAGTCTTGCAAATAGTGGGTTATTTACAGGTATGAATGAACATGCCACTGTCTCTTATCAATCAACACCCCACCCCCGACAATAACTGTCCTTGTTTGGATGCCGAGTTGGCACTATCTTCTCCTGTGTGCATGTTCGGGTACTGAAAAAGAAGCACCAGACAAGCCTGGCTTTGTCAGAGGCCAGCCAAGGAGACTGAGCATATGAGACATGATTTCTTGCTTCCGTTTTATTTGCAAACTGTAAGTGGTTGTAACAATGCACCTCTTAACTAACTCTGAGGGCCTAGAAGGGTCTAGAACACACTGCATGCACAAGGCCCTTATTAAACCAGCTCACTGCACCAATACTGTTTCAGGATTAATTCTACCGTTACGTCTTTGGAAACGCTTGGCAGGAGTGTGAGGACCCCTCCTTACAGAGACACGGCAATGAGCAGAAAGAAATTCTGTTCCCGTTGAGATGTCAGTTCGGTCCTTTTCAAGTGAGTAGGCAGAATGGCGTCTGGAGGCCAGGAGAACACAAAGCACAGATGTAACTGGTTACATCACATAAACAGGACTGTATAGTCCTAACTCTGTTGGGAAAAGCATCGCTCGCATTCAAACAAAGGTGTAGGGATACCCTCCTGCCTCCATCTGAGTGCAAAGGAGAGACAAGGCACTGGCCCCCAGCAGAAGCCAGGGCACATGGAGCAATTGGGGACGTCGGGCAGGTGCAGGGCTGGGGTAGTATTTTTAAGAACTGGCTTGTGGTTGTAGGGCCAGCATGTGGAGGAGGTTTCTCTGAGAGAAACTGACAGTGCCCCCTGGTTTGCACAGTCTTCTGTGGGGGCAGCCGGTCTTCCTCACCTGATTGGTGAGGTTCACCCAATAAGGGAAGGCAGTCTGCTTTACTTAAAGACTACCAGTAAAGCTGACGTAAGCGCAGTTGTCTAGCATGCACAGGGTTCCGGGTCCGACCCCTGCACCGACTTAAGTGCTAATCATACATCAAAGCAATATGGAAGCCTCCAAGAACTATCCAGATGTGGCTCACTGAGCGTATGGGTAGCATCCCCAGATGAGAAAATTGATGGGCGCACTGGGAACTTCACAACCCACACCAGCAGGAAGCAATCTGTCACTTGTTAGTTGTGGAGGAATTCCCTGAGGCATGTGGCCGTCCAAGCCCAGTGCCGGTGGGCACAGCACACCCTGCTCCGGCAGACAGTGACAGCATGTTTAAAGAGCTCATGGTTGGAGTGACACTTAGATGCTTGCACAAGCCAACACGGGGGCAGAGGGCAAAATGGGACACTCAATCCATCAGTCATGGCTCAGACACAGCAGGAGACGACACCCTGGCAAAGCATTTGTCAACTGGACCAACCACCTTCCAGGCCTCGGAGTCACCCTGAAAAGGTAGCATCCACTCGGGGTTAGGTGACAACTGCCTTTTCTTGGAATGCTCTGAGCCTCTCCTTCCTTCCTTCCTCCTCCAGGAGCATGTTGCGAGATTCCCCCAAATAAGCAGAGCGGATGACATTTTTTAAAAAGAGAATTCAATAGAGACGTTAAAGGAAACCCCAATTCCACAATCAGGTTAACATCTTGACATTCAGGAAAATGCTTTCCGAAGTCGATAATGTAACACTTATTTTGTTATTCTTATGTATCGTTATTTTATGTGTATGGGTGTTTTGCTACATATGTGTGTCTAGTGCCTGTAGAGGCCAGAAGAGGCCTGGAGTTCGGACAGTTATAAGCTGCCATGTGGATGCTAGGAATTGAGCCCTGGTCTTCTGAAGAGAAGCCAGTGCTCCTAATGGCTGAGCCATCCATCTCTCTTGCCCTGTTTTGTTATTTTAAATTATTATTTCCCTTGTATTTGGTATTTGAAATGGTTGATTGCATACTGGATACTGTAATTTAATCTGCTATTGTTGGACATTTCCTCCAGCTTTGCTGTTTTGATGACGTGTGTGTGTGTGTGTGTGTGTGTGTGTGTGTGTGTGAGTGTGTGTGTGATGAAAAGCCATCGCGCGCATACCTCCACTTACATAAAATAAATTCTAGAAAAAAAGTTGATGAGTCAAAGACTTTACGTATTCACTAAGGCTTTTGCTAAATGTCCACAAATTGTCTTCATGACAATTATACTGATGTAGGGACTGAAGCTGTAGCTCAGTAGCTCAGTTAGTAACTTGCTTGCCTAGCACACGTCAAGTCCCAGCTTTGTTCTGCAGCGTGGACAAGACATGGTGTCGCCCACCTACAAAGCCAGCACTCGGGGGCAGAGGCAGGAAAATCACAAATTCAAAATCACCCTCGACTACACAGCAAATTCTCAGGGTCAGCCCAAGACACAAGATCTGGCCTCAGGAAGAAGGAACATGGGAAGGGAAGAGATTTACTAATTTATACTCATGACATTAGTATAGAAACACCGACTGGACTGTCTGACCCCTATATTTTAAAACATCTGCTGAACTGAATAAAATGTCATCATCCTGTTTCCATTTATACACTGATGATTATAAGTGAGATTATTTTTATTTTTCACATTTACTAATCTTTAAGATTTCCTTTAATTGTTGCACAAAAGCCAACTCCAAATTATCTCAGATGGCATTGTTCCTCTGAATCCTGATTCAAAATCTTGCTGAAGGTTGTATTATGTTGTTCCAAGTATTTTAAGCACAATCCTCTTGCTTCCTGTGTTGCTGGTGACTTTTTACCTATTAGCAGAGCATGAATAATGCTCCGTGGTTAATCAGATTTTGCCTGCAGCAGAAATTGTGTTTATCAAGCTAGCTTTGGGGAATGCTGAGGGTAAGGCTAAGGTTTGGAGAGGCTTCAGCGGCTCTCAACCCTGGCAGATTTGGTCCAGCTCTGCCCCCAGAACAGTTAAGCCACCTTTACCACAGCTCCCAACTGCACAGGCATCGCCTGCCTGTTAGTCACTCATCTCTCCTACTCTAAATATTTTTGGTTATTATTTTATCCCTAGCACGTGTATTTTGTCAAGAATAAAGGGCCACTCAAAATATTTACTGATCAAATGAAACTTCTGATCAGAATGAAAAAATGGTTGAAAGGGCCACAGAGACGGTTCCATCTACGGTGAGCTTGCTGGGTACACACGAACTGGGAGCCAGCTGTGGTCGTCAGCACCTCGATCCCAGCACTGAGAGGTGGCTACAGGCAGGGCCCGGGGTCAGTAAGCCATCTTATTTAATAATAATAATAATAATAATAATAATAATAATAATAATAATAGACAGTGGTGTTTAAAATGGTAGAAGACAGACTGATTGGCACGCCTCCACATACTCATGCACAAATGATCATGTACACATTTACCACTCACATTAAAAAAGTTTGCTATAAAAAATCAAATTGCATACAAAATAGAAGAAATTATGAATAGATGTTTCTCTGTCTCTGAGTACACCTATCTTAGCTTTTAGAGTCATGGAGGAAATCCAGAGGGGAAACCTATGATTTTGATTACATAAAAATGTTAGAGCCTATGGGTAAAAAAAAAATAGAAACTAGAGTTTGGGGTATAGCTTAGAGATAGAGCACCTCCTAGTATGTACAAGCACTGGATTTAATCCCCAGCACACACACACACACAGAGAGAGACACATACACACACACACCACACACACATACACACCACACACGCACAGAGATACACACCACACACACAGACACACAACACACACACCATACACATACAGACACACATACAACACACACATATACACATCACATACACACACACACAGACACATACACATACACACATACCACACACACATACACACCACACATACACAGACACACACACCACACACACAGACACAAACAACACACACAACACACGCATACCATACACATACAGACACACACATACACATCACACACACATCACACACACACACCACACACATACACAGACATACCACACATACACATCACACACACACATACCGCACACACACCACACACACATTCATACAACACAACACACACATACAACAAACACACAACATACACACCACGCACACACATACAACACACAACACACACACAATACACAACACACACAACACACAGAGAGACACACACACCACACACATACACAGCCACACACACATCACACACACACACACATACGATCAGAAGCTAATTAATTACAAGAGAGGTATCAGGCAGAATATTCAAGCTCTATATGTGATATTGATGAAAATGAACAAGGAGTAATCTAAGATTTTCTAGTACATAAATGAGAAAAGGTTATAAAACAGACAACTCACAACTGAGCAAGTACAAATGACTAACAGCTATACAATAACAAAGGAAACCCATTTTCTAACAACCGTTATTAAGAAAGAATACAATTACAGTGCTCATTGCTGACTCGGGCACAGTGAGCCCAGGACACAATTCTTATTTGGCTCTAGACCTTCCTTCAAAGCCAAGATTATAAAACTCAAAGCGAGGCATATAAACTTAGTTTCCTTCTCTGCATGTTAACTGTTTCAGGCTGTCCCTTAGAATATTACATGACAAAAGCCCTCAGTCCCATTGAAACTGTAGGAAAGGTGTACAGAGACCTACAAAGGCAACACATTAAAGTCAAGGTGTTGTTCTATCCAGGAAGTACAAATCTAATTCATCCTGCCCGGTGTGATGGCTCCCACCAGTGACCCAGCACTGGAAAGGCTGAAGCCTGGAAAATGCCACAAGTTTGAGCCAGCCTGGGCTACATGGTGAGTTTGAGCCCCACTTGGGATGCATAGTGAGACTCTGTCTCAGAAGAAAATTATTAAGGTTGCTCAACTACATGTCATTCATTAAGATTCAGCCACCCATGCTTTTGATAAAAGAATTTCCAGTGGGCACGGATGAGGAAGCGAGCTGTATTATTTAATCTGTATCACTGGTACTGTTTGATGGGCTTTGCCTGTGTGTGTAGACACGTGACACAGATAATTGCTTTCCAAATCTTTTCGTCTTTCAAAACAACTTCGGTTTAGTCTCTGTCTACGACTTTTCTTTTTCTTACTAATCACAAACCACAATGTGAATTTCAGCAAACAGCGCCACATCACAAAACATTAGCCTGGCTTCACGTCTCTGCTTACTTTCCCCGAGTGAAAGACAGATGTTTTTTGTTGAATCGGGACCATAATTTGCATCTGGTGGGACAATGGGCCATATTTTTCTGTCCACACATTGACATCAGCAAGAGCTGCGCAAAGGTAGAGGAAGGATCTGGCTCGGTCAGTATGCAATTCAGCCTGGACTTACGAGGTTAAATAGCCAAGTGATCATCTGATGGCAAACTAGCAGATTTGGAAGTTTCCTTTGAAATTTCCTGAGATTTTTCCTTTGAAATTTCCAGGCCAGTGAATGAAGTAATTCCAGACTTTAATGAGTGTCAGGCCTCTCTGGCTCTGACCAAACACGAATGAGTGTGCAGACCAGCTCCAGGTCTTGGCGTGGCAACCATCTGTGTCCATACTCGACTCTGTGACCACAAGTTTCTTCTGATAGTCACCTGTCTTCAAAGTGACCCTGAACGTTGAGTCAAACATTCCTACCTGCTTCCCAAATGGGGAAGCTGGGGGCCCAGAAAGCCAAAGCCAGTTCCCTACTCCCACAACAGGAACTGTCCATTCTCAGGTGGTCATGCTGTGGACCGTTAGTCAAAGCGAAGTGAAACTTCCTCTTCTTTTGCTTATCTTTCCTATTTAAAAATTAAGTCCTTTCTATTTCATCTGCTCCCCGGAGACTAGCCGGGTTGTTGGTTTGTTTAATCTTTTGACTGGTGTAAATTTGAAGCCCCACTAATTGGAGCAGAGCCCCGAAGGCCCCCTCACCTGCTTTGAGCTCGGCCTGTGTAGCAGAGGGAATGCTTGAACAATGTGGTGTTATGGAGAGAGTTTAGGGAGTGGCCGCTTTGTTCCTTAACCTGGAGAATACTGTCTTTGAAACCTTCAAGTCTGGATATTGCTTTCCCCTGTAAACTTTTGAAACACATTCATCTTCAGGGTTTCCTTGTGTGAGTTTACCTCTGGAGATATTTTATCATCTGAATTGGGAAAGAAGGAAGGCCTCAGGCTCATTACACAGCTCAGGGTGACTTTGAACTCATCTTCCTGTCCCTACCTCCAAGGTGCTGGGATTCCAGGCATGCATCACCACTTCCAACAAATTCCATGACATAAATCTCTTTTCATAGAATCGAGATTGAAAAGAACCTTGGGGGCCAGCAAGATGGCTCAGAGGTCAGAATGCTTGTCACCAAGGCTGGTGGCCTCAAATAAATCACTGTCATCCACACGATGGAAGGAGAAACCGAACGGACCCAAGTTCTCCTCTGACCTCCACATATACAAACAGCACTAAATAAATACGTATTTTAAGAAGATTCTTGTTGGGTTGTGTTGTTGTTTTGATTGGTTTTTGCAGTAATGGGAATCAATTCAGAGCCCTTCACGCCAGGGCCCTCTACCCCTTAGCTACATCCCAACCATCATAGAGCTTTTTAAAATCTTAGAGAGATTTTAAATCTTAGCTAGAAACTAAATTCAAATAAGTTGTGGCATGTCTCTGAGCTATTTACATGTCACTGCGATACAGATCTGCCCTGTTCCTTTAAAAAACAAACAACTTCATGGCAGTTTGTATGGACAGGTCCTAGTTAATGTAGCCCTTTTGTTTGGGGGATACTTTGGTTATTAACGTTTTCCAATATTACTGTACATTATAAATGGCAAACCCCTTGCCCTTGTATGTAGTTTGATGTCTGAGTACATTTACAGGATGGATATCAGGCATGACGTCAACATCTCAGTAAAGACTGTCCTTCCTCCCAAGCGATGCCTGTGGTCCGTGTTCATGCCAACGCTGGATATTACCAGGGGACTGGAGTTTAGGTCAGTGGATAGTATGTCACTCAAATGCACAGACCTTGTTTTATTCTCTGCATTGGGGTGGGGCGGCAGTGGGTACCTTTTATATCAACCTATCTGAAACATATTCATGTGTTACATAGAGTAGGAGCCAGGCCCTGTGTGTTTGTGTGTGTCTCTATGTGTGAGTGTGTGTGTCTGTGTGTGTCTATGTGACTGTGTGTGTGTGTCTCTATGTGAGTGTGTGTGTGTCTCTATGTGACTGTGTGTGTGTCTCTATGTGAGTGTGTATGTGTGTGTGTCTATGTGAGTGTGTATGTGTGTGTCTCTATGTGACTGTGTGTGTGTCTCTATGTGAGTGTGTATGTGTGTGTGTCTATGTGAGTGTGTATGTGTGTGTCTCTATGTGACTGTGTGTGTGTCTCTGTGACTGTGTGTGTGTCTCTATGTGAGTGTGTATGTGTGTGTGTGTCTATGTGACTGTGTGTGTCTATGTGAGTGTGTATGTGTGTGTCTCTATGTGAGTGTGTATGTGTGTGTGTGTCTATGTGAGTGTGTATGTATGTATGTCTCTATGTGAGTTGTGCGAGTGTATATTTGTGTGTGTATGTCTCTGTGTATGTGAATGTGTCTCTGTGAGTGTGAGTGTGCTTTTGTGTGAGAGCATGTGAGGCTATATGGGAGTTGTGTGTGTGTGTCTTTGAGTAACTATGTTTCTGTGTGAGTGCATGTGCATGTGTGTGTGAGTAAATGCATGTCATTAGTGTGTGAGAGTGTCTGTGTGATTAGTGTGTGAGAGTGTCTGTGTGATTAGTGTGTGAGAGTGTCTGTGTGATTAGTGTGTGAGAGTGTCTGTGTGATTATGTGTGCGGGAGAGGGAGGGAGGGAGCTTACTATGAGAGGAGAGCATAGCATCAGTGTGGCAAGAATAAAGCAGGAGGAAACCCCCAGGTTGCATAATCTGCCCTGCAAATAAAGCAGCCTGTGATGGCTGTGAGCCATCTGACGGCATGTTACAGTTGTGTCACATATGATCGGAGCTTTAGCTATTACAGGCATTCATACTTGTCAGGGTCAGATACTAGCAAGGTGGGAACATTCCAAGAGTCTTTAAATGTAGACTTTCTTACAGTGATTAACTAACTAACTAACTTAGATCCCAGAAATTTTCCCCTGTGACCTGTGACCAGAGCACACTGGGCATGCGTCTCTTGTCGCGTCCCTCGCCTACAACCTGTAAGAAGCATATAGAAATTGTTTTTATAGGACCGGGGAGATGGATTAGTGGGTAAAGATCCCTCTGCCAAGCTGGCCTGTGTCAGCTGGGTCCCTGCGGCCAGTGCAGTGGAGGGAATGACCTGACTCTCTCAAGTGTCACTCATGACCATGCGCACACACGTGCATGTGTGCACATGGTGAAAATGTAAATTTGTGATTGTTTTCCTAACACCCACACGGGAAGCACGCTCCTGGAAGCAATCTGAACACACAGATTTCTCACCTCCCGGGGTACAGTTGGTGTTTGATAGTTTTCCAGTAGGATCCTTTCATCTTGCGGCTGCTTAGATATGGGTCGTCTCCGCCTGGGCTCATGCTGCACACCGTCCCTCCCGGCACCCCATTTCCCTTTCTATTGTCCTGCCATGAGCCTCCTGCCTGTCACAGCTGCCTGATCCTAGACTTTTCAGCTGCCAGAACGATGGGCTCAAATAAACCCCTGTTCTCTAAAATCTACCCAGTCCCAGGCACTCTGTTACAGCAGCAAAAACAGACTGAGACGTCACCCCAAGTAGACCGGCACCTAGCCAGATGTGTTAATCACCCCTGTAGACAAACTGCCAACAACCTAAGGGAAGGCAGAGCTTTTTTACTTCATGTTTTCATAAGTCTCAGTCCAGGAGGAACACTGCAGTTGGGAGCACATTTCAGAGGCTGCTCACATTTCAGGAGACAGAGGCAGAGGCAGAGAGGGGCAACATCTGTCCCTCAGAGACAACCCTGAATGACCTACTTCCCATTTCACCAAACTGAAACCTCACCAAACAGCACCACCGTGTGCAGACCAGCTTCCAACCTGGAAACATTTCAGATTGAAACCCAGAAGCAATGACTCCACCCCCCCACCCCCTGAGCCTCTGAATCTCAACACAGTGCTCCGGCAGCCACAACCGATCACTCACGGTAGGCTTACCGATGAGGCCAGGCTGCATTGCTGGACTAGGACACCGAGTAAATGTTTCACAGTGATGGTGGGACATCTTGCCTTGAGCACATGCATTGCCACCGTGTCTATCAGTGGCCTCACCTGTGTATTTTGAAGCAAAGATTGTTAGCAGTGGTCTAGCCACCCGAGGGCAAATACAGGGCGTGGTGGGGCAGAATCCAAGCCCCAGCATCCAGGAGACTGAAGCAAGAGATGGTGGGTTTGAAGGCAACTCAGAGCTCACGATGAGAGCCTGCTTTACTTTTCTCAGCACATGTTAATTATCTATAGTTTTTCCTCTACACTAATGTATGCTGGTCATCTTCACCCCATTGTGTTCTTTTAGGCCCCCTCCTACTCCTGCCGATTCCCTCCCTCTTTCTGACTCATCTCCCTTCTATTTTCAAGTTTCCTGTGTGCGTGTGTGTGTGTGTGTGCGCGTGCGTGCGTGCGTGTGTGTGTGTGTGTGTGTGTGTGCGCGCGCGCGCACGCACCCCTGTATGAGATTAGTTAGGTTTACTTACATGAGTATTGGTAAAGAGGTATTTACAGGAGCAGCTCGGGGTAGTAATTTCAAATCAAAGGCTGGGAGCTCCAGAAGGCGGACAGAAGATGCGTAGTCACGGTTATCTAAGGGCTCTGCCAGGCTCACTGTTACCTAAGGGCTTCTGCGATTGCGTGTATGCGACAGGTGAAGGATGTTGCACGATGGAGCAGAACTTGACTGGAAATGGGAGAATCGTGGAGTAGCACTCCAGCTGTGTAACCCCCGTGTCCCAGCCGCCCCAGGGACAATCTGCTCGTTACTGCGTCCTCTCTAAGGGCTGCTCTGCTCTTCCTTCACAGCCTTACATCTCATTCGCAGTCTGGGGTCTCCTTCACTGAACCAGCGAGAAGTCCAGTCCTTGACTCAGACTCTATTTCTGGAAGACCTGGGCAACACAAGGAGGAACATCACTCCCGTCCTTCTGAGAACTGACTCTAGCTAACAAGAGTCTCTTCTTGGAACAAGGCAGAGGGTCTATTTTTATGTAAGTGAGGAAGCCACAAATGTAGGGGCTGAGACAAGTGTCAGGTCCAAAAGAAGCCTGGACAAATGGCTGACTGTGATGTCCACTAGCACACCGAGGCGCATGCTGGCCTCCTGACTCCCTCGGCACCACAGGTGCCTGTTGCTGAGTCCATGCTGGCCTCCTAGCTCCTGTCAACCCTTCCCAACCCTCTATGCTGAGCTTCTCCCACCTTCTCATTCCTATGTAACCCTGATGTTCTCTCTTGGCCCCCTCTCTCTTAGTCCTCCTCTTTTACTATCACCCCTCCCCCATCCCTCCCCTCCCCCAACCCTCCCCCTCCCCATCCTCACCCATCCCCACCCTCCCCCTCCCCCGCCATCCCCACCCTCCCCCATCCCTACCCCTCCCCTCCCCCATCCTCCTCTCCCCACCCCTCCCCCATCCCCACCCCTCCCCCTCCCCCATCCCTCCCCACCCCCACCCCTCCTCTCATAGCCCAGTTCAATCCGCTGGCTGTGTTTAGTCCACTACCTTCTTTCCCTGCTCTGGACTCTTCCAGATGCCTCTGGCTCTTCTCTCCCTCGTGTGTACAATAAAAACCTTCCCCTCTACCATCATACCTGAAGTGGTCATGTCCTCAGTGTACACAACATGTAGAAGCAAAAGTCAACTTTGTGGAGTTCGTTCTTTCCTTCCCCCTTAGTATGGGTCCCTGGACTCGAACGCAGGTCCTTGCGCTTACAAGGCAGACACTTTGCTAACTGAGTGGTCTCCCTAGCTTCACTTCAATAACATTTTCTCTGTTGTTTGTTTCAAGACAGGATTTCTCTATGTAACCCAAGTTGTCCTGGAACTTATTCTATAGCCCAGGCTGGCCTCAAACTCAGAAACAACCTGCCTCTGCCTCCTGAGTGCTGGGATTAAAGTCATGCACCACTATGCCCCGTTTTTAATATAATTTTATTGAGCAAAACTAAAAGCTGCCAACCAATTTTCTTCAGGGCCACCCTCTTGTGACTGAGGTCACAAAATCCTAAACTCTGGGGACTACTCACAAACCCGCCGGGATATCGCCTTCCGTGACCCAGGCAGTCAGATCATCTGCCGTTTGTAAGCCAGTGTGACCGGCTTCTTTGCGCTTTGGGAGGTGATGACAGAAACATAGCTATTTTTTAGGGCACGTTCTCCCAGAGCCAGCTGGCTAATCCCTGTTCCCTGGTGCCCAGTGCCTGTCCCCAGCTCTTCATCTGTCCACCAGGATATCTCTGGAAAATTCTCAGGCTCATGCCAGACCTAGAATCTGGTATGCCTATCCTTGAGAGGCCTGAAGGACAATAAAACCCAGGCAAGTCACCTAACGCCTTGGTCTTCCTAGGACCCTCGGAAAGACCTCACTTTGCAACAGAAGCAGCTTTAGTGGTGAAGTCTGTCCTCGTTAGCAATGTTTTAACTCCTTTCTAGCCAGAATCTCACTCTGTTGGGAAGAGTCATCCCCAAGGATCCATGTCACACCATCCCTTGTAACTGTTCCTCTGGCGGGGCATGGTGGCACACACCTGTAGTTCCAGCACTCAGAAGGCGGAGGCAGTACAAGGCCAGCCTAGTCTAACAAAACAAAACAAATGTTCCTCCAATTACAATAAAATTTTAAAAAAGCCATTCCTTCTGTTCTAGTCTTTTGTGCTATTGCTCTAGTTCTATTGCTGTGATGAAATACCCCTCCTACCCCCTACCCCCTCCTGGCACACTGGGGTGGTAGCAATTCCAGGTGACATTCTATTATTGCAAGGAAGTCACAAAGGCAGGGGCACGAGACAGTGGGCCTCATCACAGCCACAGTCAAGACAGAGAAAGCAAATGCACTCTTGCTGGCAGCTTGCTTTCTGGCTGCCTTTCCTCGCTCTCAGACAGTTCCGGGCCCAGCCTAGGGATTGGTGCTGCTTAGAGTGGGCTGAGTCTTCTTACTGATCTGGATAATTCTTAATTAAGATTCTCTTCCCAGGTGATCCTTTGGGGTCAAATTGATAATCAAAACTAACTTGAACATTTATTTGCATACAACTGAAATTCAAGCCCTTTCATAATTTTAACTTGATAAAAATCAGACACACCGTTAGTAATGATAAGGAACTCAGCTGTGAGCACAGCAGAAGATATAAATGGCTAACATGAGCATGTTCTCACCCAAAGAGCTACCAAGCAGGGGCAATGGCACAAAACGGTAATCCCTATACTCAGGTGGAGGCAGAATGAAGGATAGAGAATTCAGAACTAGGCTACATAGCAGGTTCAAGGCCATCCTGGGACAGGGGATCCTGTCTCAAAGTAAATGAACAAGAATGAAAGGTTACTTAAATTTTTTAATGCGAGTCCTAGAACTTTAATGCTACTCACAGAAAAAGAGAATGCCTCTTTCTCTCCTGGGCTCTATAAAAAGAAGTTCATTGGGAACAACTTTTAAAAAAAAAAATAAAGTAGCTGAAGGAAGTCCTAGAACTGGGGAGGCAGAGGAAGGCGGATCTCTGAGTTTGAGGCCAACCTGGTCTACACAGTGAGCTCTAGAACAGCCAAAGCTATGTCTCAAAAATAAAAAAAGTAAATGAATAGCCATCGGGTGGGAGCATCGCCTTGCCTCTGCTTACATGTGCAGGTTCCAGCCCGGGCGATGAAGGAGGTGCTGAGCTCCTACATCTTAGAGTGAGGGGCCCAGCTCAGTCAGTCACTTTAGTGAGAAAGCATGGATATCTGTCCGCTATTACAAACCATCACAGACTGAGTGGCTTCCACGGTGGAAAATGCTGCTTCCTGATTCTGGTGGCTAGAAGTTGGGAGGCAGGCTTGGGTATGTCTGAGGGCTGCACACGGCTGCTCTTCCTGTTCTAACAGTTTCTCCCTGAGCACATGTCTCCAGTTTACACCTCCCTTTTCCTATCAGGCCCCCAGTTAATGCTGGATTAGGGCCCACCCCATGACCTTATTTTTAACTTAATTGCCGTGAAGACCCTATTACCAAATAGCATTCGATTCTGAGGACTTTTAGGACCTCAATATGTAAACACTGGGAGACACAATTTAATCTAAAAAGCAGCCAGCCTGCCTGGCTTTGGTCTCGCATTCGAAGAGAAAGCTGGCCTTCGTGCTCCTAGAGGGCTCTTTCGCTCGCTCCCTCGCAGTGTTCCCAGATTTACTCAGCGGTTTACAGCTGCCAAGCCTGGCCGGGCCATCCCCTGGGCTCTCAGCACAAGTTTTCCCTCCTTGGTCCCGCCAGGCCGGGGGCAGGGGAGTGAGGAAATGCTCCGCGGGTGGAGTTTCCCTTCAGCTTTGTGTCATTTGCACTAGCTCTGTAACTGGGACAAACATTCGTGGCAGAGTAGAACGGGGTCCTGACACCCTAAAGCTATGTATGACATGCGTTCTGTTCCAAAGCATGATGCCTCATGCTCTCCAGCTGCAGATGACAAAATCCGTCCAGGAGAGCTGCTGCCGTGTTTTGTTCTCTCTGCCAATTCATTAGCAGCAGAATGCTCCCCCAGCTGTCATCCAGCCAGGCTGGGAACAAACTGGAACCCAGCCTGTGCAGCCAGCAGGGATTGGGAGGGCTTGGAGACAAGGTTGGGGGGACCGAGATGGGGGGGGCAGGGAGCAGGGGGCATGGGGGGAGGAGATAGGGAATGAAGGAGAAAGGGGCAGGTCGGGGAAGGAAAGGAGGCAGGAGGCAGGGAAGGAAGACATGTCACTGGCCTGGAGAGGTAACCTAGTCTCTCCCAGGGACTCTGACAGGAAGGCAAAAGGCATAAGGAGGGCCTGGTGATCACACAAATTATAGTGTGGCCAGCACCATCTTTAGGGAGAATTTAGAAAGATTGGGGTTTACTTACCTATAAATAAATTTAAAAAGCGTGGATTGCAGTAGCCTAACCCGAGGCCCCGAACCCTATGTAAGGAAGCAGCGCTGGGCTGTAGTTAGCCCGAGCCCAGGGCAGCCCACTTCCTTTCTTTGGGCCTTTTTTATTCGTCTCTAAATTCGGAGATGGTAACACCATTGCACTTTGCTCAACTTAAAAATACTTCTTTTCTGAATCACCTGCCTCACCCCCACCCCACCCCCAACCACGGGACTTCCGGCCAGCCAGGAGTCTTCCACGGCCACCCGATTGTCCAGCAGATCTTGCTGGAAGCTTCCAACGCTCCAGATGTTAAACACAGTCAGGGCACAGCTCCACCGCTAACCCAACTGTCCTCGGCTTAGGAATGTGCCAACCCTTTATGTCCAAGCCTTTTTATTAGGAGCGTCTTGGCTTTCTTTCCACAGTCTGGAGAGATTCCCGCTTCGGACTTCTTCCCAGCTTTTATGGTGCTGAAGAATGATTCTCTGGCTCTGAGCCTGTCCACGTCCTCCCTTCTCTTCCCACCTTGTGGGGCAGGGAGGGAGAAGCCCGCCTTGTGACCCTGTTCCTGCTCCTAAATGTGCAATTGGGCAAAGGGTCTCTGAAGGCAGAAGACTGGTTAATTTTTCATGAGAAACACTTGTGGTGTCTGTGGGTTGAGCCTAATTATACTACATGCAACAGCTTCCTGTGGCTCAACCGCATATCTCAGCTGGGTTATTTACCCTCGACTTATATACCTCCAATCGCTACATTTTACCGTCTCTCACTATCTGTCTCCTCAGACACTGACACCTCAGTTGTCTCCTCTCAACTACAGGGGGACCTCAGGGTGCTGAGCCTGGCATTTGGGGAACAATATTCATTTTTCTTTACTTTTTAAAAATAACAAACAACCCAGACCTCATGTGTCCCAGGCTAGCCTCGAATTCACTACGTGGCTGAGAATGGTCTTGTCCTCCAGCCTCTACTTTTCAAGGCCTGAGATTATAAGTGTGTGCCAATGTTCTTGACTTATGCCAAGCTGGGAATCAGACCTCAACCTCCACCCAGGTCAGGCCAGCGCTCTGTCCCCTGGACTGCAACCCAAGCCCCATCCACTCATTGTAAAGCAAGGATTATCTGTCTCCTCTGGACCAAGCACAGAGCTTAGTCATAAGGACGCCAGAGCAGGAAAGACTTCCTGCCTGGGAGGAACTCGTCCTGGTCCATGACGCTCCTGCTCTACCGTCTCCTGGTCCATGACAGCTCCTGGTTTTAGATGTGACTTTAATGAACTTTTATACCCACACTTCCTTTTCAAGGAAGACCCTGACATCCTTGTTAGCACAGAGCATGGATATCTGCCAGATCTCTAACCCCAGCCAGACTTCCAGTCTCCTCTTGTTCTCTCTCGTCCTTCCTGCTTCTGCCTGGAGCTCTGTGCCTGGGGTGTCTTCTAGGGTTTACAAACCCTGTCCATGGGTAAAGGTTAGGTCTGGGAGTCACCGGGCTGTGAAGCCACTAGAACATTGCTTCCGTGGAGCCCCGTCCCATCTGCTCTCTTCAGAGCCCCCCTCAGCCTAACTAGACTGGCCATGTTTAGGGTGTCTGAGAGCTCCCCTGTCACAGGGCGGGGGGAGGGGGGGACGGTCCCTCTGTTTCCCTCAGCAGCCAGCCCAGATGACTGAGTTGTCCAAGTGACAGCTGGTGACACCGCACGGCTCCGTCTCCTGGGAAACTATTTGCAACCACCTTTGAGGCTTTGCCTTCTATCAGCTCAGCGTGTGGGGACAGAGGAGCAGCTTGCTGTGTAGTGATGAGCAGAGGGACACACCTTGAGCACTGGCTCACACCAGTAGAGCATTCCCATCGCATGCTTAACCGGCCTCTAACATGGCGGACAGTCGGAAGCCTCCCATGTGTGTGCTTAACCGGCCCTGGGCTCCTTCCTCATAAGCATCCATGCTGAGCAAGCTGGAGGTACCACTGTCACACCACCTTTACAGAGCTGAGGCAGGAGGATGGAGAGTTCCCTGTCAGCCTGAGCTACATACGGAATGAGACACTGCCTCCCCCACCCCCACTAAAAAAGCCAATGTCAAAAAAAAAAAAAAAAGAAAAGGCTTCAAAAAGATGTTCTAGACTGAAGATAAGAGCAACAACAAAAGACAATAAAATGGTATTGCATGATCCCTGACCCAATCCTGGGTTGAAAAATAAATGGGTTGTAAAGGACTTGTGTGTGTGTGTGTGTGTGTGTGTGTGTATGTGTGTGTGTAGAAATACTAACAAGAAAAAATAGCAAATCTAAATAAAATGTGTGTGGCCCATCCACGGATTGCTTTCTCCTGTCTGCTGTCTGAAAATCTCAGGATAATAAGTTTCGAACCCTCCCATGAGTGGGCAGAATGGAGCAAGAGGTCAGGAACAGTCTGATAGCGGCTGAGGGACAGGGTAACAGCAAAAAGGCCAGGCAGTAACAAAGTCAGGGCAGGGGCCTGCAGCTTGAGCCCACCTGGACTCCACCTGGTGACCAGGCGTGGTGGCTACATGGAAACCCCAGGCCAACTCACCAAGCACTCTCAAGGCCACGCTCAAGACTTGGGACATGCTGAGGGATCAAGAGGCCAGATAGGGTTGAAACCAGCCGGGGCCGATTCACCTGCTGCTCCCCAGGGTGGTGCTGGGGCTCCTGGGGAGGTAAGGGGCCTCACTGGGCTCAACGGGCCACATTGATTAAATTCTGCTCTGCCAGGTTGTGACAAGTCAAGATCACAGACGCTGCACTGGCGAGGTGGCTCAGCAAGTAGGTGCATATTCGTGTGTGTGTGCGTGCGTGTGTATGCGTGTGTGCGTGTGCATGTGTGTATGTGTGTGCATACGTGTGTATTGTGTGTACGTGTGTGAGTGTGTGCGCGTGTGTGCGTGTATGTGCATATGTGCGTGTGTACACGTGTGTGCATGCATGCATGTGTGCTGAAAAGCAAATAAACACAAAATACCTATCTCCTGTCTTTTTTATCTTCTACTCTCTGTCTGCTCCTTGCCTGATTTTATTTCACTGTGACGTGTGGAAAATATTAGACGCTCTCCCTCTCCCTCCCCTCTCTCTCTCCAGTGTCTTAAAAACGCCTGAGCACAAAAATGAAAAATGGAAATTTGTCAAGGCCCTTTTGGACTCAGTCGTGTGACGCGAAGTCTCCAAACCATGGGGCTGAGTCCTAAGGTGACGGCGCTGTCATCCTGGGGCACATTCACAGTCGTCTGCCATGTTCTCTCTCTGACGCCCTTGCCGGCTCTCTTGTTCTGAACGGGCTCCCAGGTTCTGCAGAGGCCGGCAGTTTAGCGGATCCATTCTGGATCCCAAGCTTCTCCCCGGCACACAGAGGTATACAGTGAGGTCAGCCAGGGCTGGGGGCGGTAGATCCAGCAAAGCCGAGCTCTGCTCACTTTCCACGTGGCTCAGTAACAAAGCAGCCATGACAAGTTGCCAAGGCCCGTGAAGAGACGCCGGAGCCCATGAGCTCCTGGTGAGAGAGAGGGAGCTTGCCTCGGCTCTGATTAATGTGCAGGATTCAGCCAGGAGACGGCTCCTCCCGGGAAATCATAATATTTGCAGAGTGGATTCAAACAGACCCCGTACTTTCTGTCTCCTCTCTCTGCAAATTGCTGTGTTCTGCACTCTGTGTGTGTGTGTGTGTGTGTGTGCACATGTGTACATGTGTGGAAGCTAAAGTTTAATGTCACGTGCCTTCCTCTGTGGTGCTTCACCTCATAGTTTTAGACAGCCTCTCACTGAAACTGGAGCTTGCCCATTCCATGGGACTGGCCACTAAGCCACGGATCTTCCTGTCTGTGGCTACAGGACCACACCACCACACCCAGCTTTGTGCACAGGTTCTGGGGATCCAAACTCAGGGCCTCAGGCCTGTATGTGGCCAACTTTCCTACTTCCTTCGTCTCTTTAGTCTTTAGTCCTTTTCTAAGATGTGTATTTAAACGGAGGAAGTCAGGCCTGATGGTACTATAACCCCAGTACTTGGGAGGTGGAGGCCAAGAGGGATGAGGTCATCCTTCACTATATAATTGGTAACTCATCTAAAAAATAGAGAGGCCTTTAAAAAGATCTCCGGCCTCCACACACCCTGACACATGTATACATGCACCTGCACACCACACACACACACACACACACACACACACACACACACACTGAAAACTGACCTTTCATCTGATTTTCTGAGGGAACCACAAGCCTGTGTGCCCTCCTAGTACCCCAGTCTAGAGCATTTTTAAAATATCCAGGTCAACGTTTACTTCCCAAAGGCTCGTGTATTGAAAGTTTGGCTCCCAGTGTGGCCGTCCTAAAGTAACGGAACCATTAAGAGGTTAGACCTACAGGAAGGTCAAGGGACACAGGGTCCCATCCTAGTAATGCTGTCTAACTGAGGTGGGGTTAGTTCCCAAAGGCAGAATTGTTATAGAAGGAGTGATGTTTGTATGTATGCCATCCCCCATTAAGCTCTCATGCACCAGACTTTCTTATCTCTATAAAACATCCAGCCTCGGGTACAGCATACTACATTCCATCATCTTAAACAAGTAAAGGTGTGGTCTCATTTGCGTGGTGCTAAAAAGGCAGGGTTCATGGAGCCTTCCCTTTCGGCCCTCATGAGGTAGGAGCCCCCAGGGTGTGGCTGCCCCCCCTCCCTCCCCCATGGGTTTATGGCAGTTCAGCCTCTGCTTCCAGTTACCCTTGCATCATTTTGAGTTACGGCACAGAGTTACGGCACAGTGTACCAGCCCTTCCTGCCATTGACTGTTAGTTCTTTTCGTCTGTAATCCCCAGCTTCACAGGATGGAAACAGTGGGAAAATCGGTCTCTAAAGAATGGAAAGTTCCTACTATGAGACGAGTCCAGCCACTCATGGTGGGAAAGGCCAAGAGACGGCTTCATTGCATCAGCTGCAACAATAACAAAGGCTATGAAAATGGAAAAAGATTTGACTTTATAGGCCTAGCATTCATCTCAAAGGAACAATGTGTTTTTCGGTTCAAATTCATTTGGCTTATCCCTCAGCTTCTTGGTTATTTTTCAGTCTGTTTCATTAACAGACTGTATTTCCCAGTCAAAATATTGCACAGTGTTAATTCCCGAATAGTGATGATCTGTGTGTCCCCAGGCCCTTTCTCCTCAGACAGAACTGTTGTCCCAACACTGTCTCATCCGGGAAGCCCCAGGGAGAACCTCACCTGGATTACTGAAAAGCTCAGGACTATTATGGGTACCACCCCTGTCTTCAGTGATGACAGCTGCCCAGCCCTTCACCACCCATAGGTTGTGTGAAGGTGTTTCAAAGCCATGCCCAGTATCCTCAGTCACCGCCCTCAGAGGCCATCACCATCGTGGCCACCCTGATAGGACATTGTCAAGTGGAAGGGACTATTCTGGAGGCCATGCCATTCATGTTACTGAGGTGATGTGACTCTGCATCCGCCCATGTCTTTCAGAAGCCTTAAGTACTTCTGATTTCATCTCTCTGACCCTGAACCAATTAGGACTCTCCCAAACTCACTGGTCACTCTTAAAAATAGTTTCTGGTGGCCTAATGCCCTGAGCAGGCCCAGACATGTCTGAGCCCCGGTAGGGGATGACTTAGGCTTAGGCAAAGCCACTGCTTTGTGACTTTCAGTTTCAAAGTTACCCCAGCTTTTTTTATCCTTTCTAAACAATATAAGCAGCTAACTTTGGTGAGTGAGTTATTCAATCAGAAGTTGGTTGTTTTCTTCTGCCCATGCTTATGAGATCTCAGTTATCAAATGATTTACAGATTAGTGAGCTTATCCCTGATCAGCATTCTGTTCACCTAAAATAACTTCCACCACATTAGTTTTTATACTGAGATGTGGAGACATCAGTCTGCTCACCCATTGCTGGTGGGACTGGAAAATGCGGCTGCCACTTCAACAATCACTTTGACAGCTTCTCGAAAAGTTAAACACAGGTACAATGCAGCCCGAAATTGCCACTCCTAGCTATAACGAGAGCATTGCGAATGTATGTTTGCACAAGACCTGGCGTACAAATCCTCACGGCAGCGTCCTTGAACGTCATGGTCCCAAATGGAAACCAGTCAAATCCTCCTCGACTCGGACAAACAAAATAGGAATACAATTGAAGCACTTAAAAGAATGAACTAATTGGTGCATGCTACAACTGGCCGACCCTTGAGAAGCAGACTAAGTGAAGGAAGCCAGACACACCAAGCCACAGGCTGTAAAACTTCATTTATTTGAAAATGTTCAGGACAGGCAAATTTAGAGAGACAGAAAACAGACTGCCAGGGTCTGGGAGGAGGGGGAGACTGGGGAAGGGCTGCTAACAGAGAGTTTCTCTTGGGAACAATGCAAATCTCCTGAAGTGAGAGGCCCTGCCAACGACTGCCACCTTATAAGCATTCAAAAACAAACAAACAAAAACACTCTGGTCTACAACTCTTTTAGTGCCTTGTCCCAGCATCAGTTGATCTGTCACGGGGCTACATCCCCAGCTCTGGAATTTATATGCTAAAGGGTTGAATGGTGTCATTTTAAAAAAGCCCATATTTTACCAGTGGTGAATGTACAATAGATAGGAAGGAAGGAAGGAAGGAAGGAAGGAAGGAAGGAAGGAAGGAAGGAAGGAAGGATAAACAAGGGCAACGAACCAGGCCTTGTGGCTTGCTGCTGTCATTCTGGCATTTAGGAAAAGGGGTCACAGGAAGATCAAGAGCTCAAGGTCACCCTCAGTGAGTTTGAGACAGCCTGGATTACATGTGACTGTCTCAAAAACAGCACGCTGGTAAGGTGTCCATATTCCTGTAAGCAACTGCACTGAGACACGTTGGTGGCACACATGAAAGACATGAAGGTTGCAGGGGGCTAGCAGGGACATGGGACAAGGGAGGAGAGGAGAGAGAGCAATAGCGGTGAATACGATCAGAATCCGGTACGTGTGACGGTGTCATAATGGATCCATTTTAGTTGCTAGGGATTTGGCTCAGCGAGCAGAGTATTTACCCAGCATGGAAAAAGCCCTGGATTTTGTCCTTAGCACCACACACACACACACACACACACACACACACACACACACACACAAAGTATCTGGTGGTTAGAACTTGCCTGAGGCTCAACCCTGAGGTGGAGGAAACAAAGAGATCGTACATTCACGGTTATCTCAGCACTGCATAGAATATGGCCACAAAAAAGCAGCCCAGACAATGGGAACACGGTCCTAAGGGGATCTGCTCAGGAAAGACAAGGACTCTAACGCGAAAACCCCAGCTCCAGCACCAGGGCTCTGGAAACGTGTCTGAAGCTGTTGGCCCAGCCCTGAACCAGAGGGAGGCCTCTTCCAGGAAGAGGGAACCCAGGATGCAGGCCTGGGCAGTGAGAGGATTCAGGGGGGCTCTAGGAACCACAGCAGTATGCGGTGGCTGTTGAGAGAAATCCCGGTGGGCTTGGCCGGAGCTGAGTGCAGACTGCAGCATTGCAGAGCTCAGCCCTTTTTACTGGAATCCTCGCCTCTTTGACCTTTACTTCTGTCGGGCTATTTCACAAACAACTAACAGAAACTAGCTCCCTCGGGGAAGGGTAAGGACCCTTTGGGGTTTTACGCTAGAACGATGAGTGTTGGGGTGAACTGAGGAGTGAGGGACTAGTCTCTTAAGGCTCTCTTCACGATTCTCTCTCTCCTCTCGGAGGCAATCGACCCTTGAGGCCATGTGACCAGGGTCAAGCAAGCAGCTTGTCCCATTCTGGATGTCTCCAACAATCCTCCTCTGCTATCTCTGGGACACTAACTCCTGGCTGACCCCTGCTGAGAGAGGGCAAGTAGCCCAGCGTGGGGCTTCTATGTTGGGCAGTCACCCTTGGGGCCGGCACGTGCACCCTAACCCGAGTGACTGTCTTGGGCTGCATGGGGACCAGCACCTGCTTTGAGGTTTGTGTCCTGCCTGGGCATCCAAAAATAGGTCAGAGTCCAACTTCAAAGTACAGGTTACAAATGTGGCTTCCACTGCAACTTTTCTAACAACTGGCTATCATACAAACCAACTTCCTAAATATGATCTTAAAACAGCTTTCCGTCCTCAGATTTCCATAACTTACCTCCACGCCATGACCCTCCCCACACCACTGCCGCGGCCACACCCCACGCAGTGTGCAGCCAGACTGGCCTTTGTCTCTTCTCAAAATGACTCAACTTGCATTTTCCATCTAGCAGAAACAGGTCCCCCAAAGTCACCACACAAAGACCAAATCTCAGCCACCCCTCCCTCCCCCCTCCCCTCCACCGGTAATCCAATAGATTTCCAATCTGGCATCCACATTTCTACTGGCATAACCTTTATCTTCTGATTATTTTGAACTCTTTGGGCTCTATAAGTTTATTAATCATCAACCATCAGTAACCTCCATGGATAAGTCACTCATAAGTTGTTTTATTTAAAAAAAAAATACTTAACAAAAATGTGACTTCACTATTGATTTCTGAGACTCAGTCTTGTAACGTAGCCACGGCTCGTTTTGAACTCAGTTTGCACAGGCTGGCCTCATCTTTATCAATGTGGTAAGTTCAAGGCAGGGCTAGGGTACAGGAGACCCTAACTCAAAACACAAAATAGTAAAGAAAATAAAAATGCCACTAACTATTGCGGTAAATAAGGGTCAGGATAAACAAATAGGCCGAATAGATGTTTATTCAGGGAGAAATAACTTACAACCTAGACAGATGAACACCAGGAAATTCAACCCGATCCTCTCCTGTCCGAGTCACGCCAGAAAGAGAGCGCCTTCCTGGCCCCCTCCGACCTCCTTCCTCAGGTCACCTCCGCCCATCGCTCCACCCCCCAATGGGCGTGGTCAGTGCTACAGAAGGACTACCTCACTACAATTCCCCTTTTAGTCTAAAGAAAAGATTTAGGCTTAACAGTGAATAACAAGTGTGCTCTAAGAAAAGGAAAATCGAGAACAAAAATGACCTACATATCTAGTCCTAGGGTGAGGGCATAATGGAGTTTACAATAGAGTTGTCCTAAGCTGGAAAACGTAAGTCTAGTACCTAATATATCTAACTAGGAAGAGAGAATAATAGTTGTGATAGTTTAATCTTCAACCTCATCAAGACCTGAGAAGGAAAATAACAATACTAGAGTAGACAGGAAATGCGGATGGACAACTTCCAAAACGGTGCAGCAAGGACAGAAACAGCAAGCCACCTGAACAGTCACCCTAGGTCTCACAGCGACGTTGGTACACCCAGATTTGGCTAAGGCCAAGAGAACTTGACAGACCACAACAACAGCAGGGAAATAGAATGGCTGTCTTACCCTGACTTGGCAAGGTCAAGCAGTCTTCTATATTTGTCTCCTGCAAGCACATAGGACTGCATGTCCAAATCAGTGGTCAAGGTGGGGGCAATTCTATGCCCAACAGGCCATTAGCTGAGGCGAGATTGAACTCCAGCAGGAGCAACAACAGTGTCCAACATATTTTCGGGAAAATGCACGGTGCTGTCAGGAGCAACAGTGTCTCATGTCAAAGGAGTACTAATATTAAAACATTTAAATGCCATGTTCTGCATGTCTATGAAGGATTGAAGATTAAGCATCTATATCTGACTAATCTCATAGGTACAGGAAATGTGAGTGAAGATAATCTATAATACTCGGGAACTTAGCTAAAAAGACTGATTAAAACTTTCCTGAGTAAAGCAGGAACAAATACTTAAACAATATAACTATTTACATATACCTACATGTAAATCCCTAAAATAGAGGTAGAGTATAAGTGTCAAGACAAGAGGTAGAACTATAAAGGGCAGCAAGATAAATATCCCAAATTGTATCAATATACAAAATGTCTTGAACACAAGAAAAGTATACATACATAGAATATGGTAAAAAATAATGTGCATAAATATTATAAGTGGAAACATTTAACACAATATAACAAAATATAAACTTAATTTTACATAGCTTACCACATAGGAATGCATAACAATGTAAGCTGTAAAATACTATCTCATTCAAACTCAAATTCTCAAGGAAATAGGCTAATCTACTTATATCCCATCTAAACCATACCTTTACCCACCATTCCCTATTCCTGTCTAAAAGATAAACCCAGTGTAAGCATCACCCAATCCCAAATAACTAAAACCAACCCAAAGACGATGACTATTATCCCAAATTTCCAAGGGTAGGGAAAGGGGGCGTAGTCATATTAAGATTACTTCCTGCTGAAATGGGACGATGATTGCTCCAATGGATCCTGTAGGAAGAAAATTTTTAGCAACCAAATTTCTCAACAGAACTGGCTGTGACATATGTAGTACAAACTATGGGAGACTTAGTAACAAAGATTCGAAACATTGAAAATGATAGAATTCAAAGCATAGAGACAAAGATTCGAAACATTGAAAATGATAGAATTCAAAGCATAGAGACAAGGATTCAAAACATTGAAAATGATGGAATTCAAAGCATAGAGACTAAGATTCGAAACATTGAAAATGATAGAATTCAAAGCATAGAAAATATAGAAAGAAAGATTCAGAATATTGAAGATGGCGTTGGCGAGCTGAAAGGTATAATTTGTTTAATGTCAGATACTTCAATAACTAGAACAGAAACAATGCAATGCATTAACAAACTAGCAGAAACAGCCCACTCCTGGTCGGAGGAAGCTACTAATAAGTTTAAAAAACTGGAACATCAGATAGAAAGACTAGATGACAGAATCTCTTCCATGTCTGAGGATAATGACAAGCTAGCAGATAGAACATTGTTTCTGGAAGGCAGTTTACACGCCATTCAGATAATATCTAAGGATGATAAGATTAAAAACATGGAATCATTTGTAGTTGGAGAAAGTAAGAAACTGACTGATACAATGAAGTCTCTAGAAAGTTATTTGATTCAAGAAGTTCAGACACTCAAAGAAACAATGGTGAATAGATTTCAGGCTTTAGAAGACCTTCAGTCTGATACATCAGAAGAAGAACTACAGGTAATAGGGCATGAAAAAGATTTAAAATTTTCCACACCATTTAGGGTCAGGGGAGCTTTCCCTGTATCTATTCATGAAAAGCCAGCAACGAAGAAACATCCAAAAGGTGTCGTTGCATATCAGTGGGAACCAATACGTATGAAAGATTTAAAAGGTATAAAGGAAGCAGTAGTCTCTTATGGCATGCATTCACCTTATGTGAAGCAATTAGTAGAATCATGGGCATGGAATAACAAGGTAACCCCTAAGGATTGGGATCAATTAATATCAGCTGTCCTTGAAAGCGCCTCTCAAATAGAATGGAGGGCTTTATGGAGAGAGGAAGCAAAAGCTCTTGAACTTCAGGGCTTAAAGAAAGGGTATAAAGCTCCCCAAGATAAAATTCTTGGTGAGGGTCTCTATGCTGACCCAGAAACCCAAGCTGCCTATGATGAACACATCTTGTCTCTATGCAGTACAGCAGCTTTGAATGCTTGGGATAAGGTTCATGAATTAGGAGAGAGGATAGAACCTTATACCAAGATAAAGCAAGGACCTAGAGAACGTTTTAGTATCTTTTTAGAAAGATTATCTAGGGCAGTACAATTAGAGATAGCAGACATAGATGCTAGGCGAATACTCATAGAATCTTTAGCTTATACGAATGCGAATCCTCAATGCAAACAGGTGCTTTGGCCTTTAAAAATGCGATCAGCACCCTTGGATGAATGGGTCCTATATACAGGCAACATTGAGTATAATGACAATAAGACTGAAGCATGGATAGGAGAAGCCATATCTAAAGGTCAGAGAAGATATCAAGATAACAGAGTTCCTTACTATGGTGACTTAGAAGCTTGGGTAGGAGAAGCCATCCCCAAAGGTTTGAAAAGATATCATAATGTCAGATGTTATAACTGTGGTAAGATAGGACATCTAAAAAGAAATTGTAGGCAAAGCTTCCCTAGAAGTAACACCCCCAGGAATGAATCAAACAGAAGGCCTCAGCCTTCTGGGTTATGTAGAAGGTGTGGCAAAGGCAGACACTGGACAAATGAGTGTAGATCGACCAGAGACAAGCAAGGAAACCCTTTACCATCGGGAAACTCCTTGGGGGGCCTCTCGAAGGCCCCCACATCACAGGTGGTTCGAACATTCCCAGTCACAGTGGAAGACAATCTCCCACAGGACAATTAGAAAATTCTGTGCCTATTATAAAAACTCATACTGCTCTGGATGACGAACTAGTGACGGAAGTTGAATCAAACATGACAGAAGGAAATGAAAAACGTATATTTTGGCAAACTGCTATAAATAGTCATAGGCCTAGATTGATAGTTAAGATGAATAATAGACTGTTTGAGGGTCTGGTGGACACTGGAGCTGATGTAACTATCATATCTAATAAATCTTGGCCTCAAAGATGGCACCCAACGTGGCTAGTAAGAACTTACTTACACTTAAAATTTAATAGAAGCTTAAAAAAATGGGTTTTAGAAACAAAAGAACAGAGATAAGCAAGGTTTCTTGGTAGCAGCATTTTTCTCGGTTGGAATCTGCTTTGCAAGAGACAAGCAGATATTTGCGCGGCTCCTTTAAGGGAAGATTCCTGACTCAGCTTAAGCGGCAAAAAACCGCACAGCTTTTAAATAACCCTGCTAACAATTTATTGTTGTGTATGAGAGATGGCAATGGCAGTGACCACATCTCCAAGCCGGCAGCATGCTTTCTGGGTGGCAGCGCAGACCAAGGCGGTGAGCACAGCTTTCCATGCTGGCCGGTAAAAGTACCCGCCACCATCTTTGGTAAACCGCGGCAGAAACAAAGGCTTTAATTTTAACAATGTTGTTGTTTAACAGATAAAGACTCATGGACAGAAAAAGATAAAGATTTACAGTAGAGACAGATTCACATTAAGAAAAGGTGCTAAAAGTTTACAGTGTGTTTTAAAAAAATACATAGGCTTGGGAGAGAAAAATAAAATGGTTTTAAATAGACAAAGAGGAACTGGGTGTGGTGGCACACACCTTTAATCCCAGCAATTGGGAGACAGAGGCAAGCAGATCTCTTGTGATTTCAAAGTAAACTTGGTATGCAGAGTGAATTCCAGGACAGATAAGAGTTACACAGAGAAACCCTGTCTCAAAAAATAAAAAATAAAAGAAATGGAGTAATAATAAAGCCATGTAAAGATGAAAAGCTTAGAGAGAATCTGGTTATTGCATGCTATTGTGTTGTCTCTGCATTGTTTGACTGCTGAGAAAATAACAACTGATAAAGGAAATGCTGCTGCATTAATTCAATTTATATATTTTAAAAATGCTTTGACTCCAACATTTAAGTTCAAGGACAAGTTACTGGGAAAAAGGATTTCTATTTTTGTTTCCACAGAAAATAACAGGCTGTGGATTCCTTACAGACTAATGTGGTTTGATCAAGCCAGACCCCCTGAAACAGTCGCTGATGATCCAACATTCAAAACAGCTTGGACAAACCAGCCTTGCAGACTACAGCCAAGATTTCTGCAACTTCTTAGGATCCCCATGACAGCGCCCCCCCTATCAGCAGGAAGTAGTTTGGAACGAACGACGCCCAAATTCCCAAATATTGTTTATAAATGTTTGTTTTCATTTAAATGGACTTGGTTATAAATGGGTTATGATCCCAACCAATATTCTTTTTAAAGGTAAAAAGGGAATTATGGTATAGATATGGATACTTTGTATTGGAATGGATTTTCATTTATTGATACAATTTAAGGTCAATTTTGTGATGTATATATTTCTCCTTTTGTTTAGGTATTGTGTTTATATAGTTCATTCAGAAACATATTGTATAATGTACTACAGATTATAGATAATTACCTATGATAGTCAAAGCTTAGAGTTTAGTTAGGGTTTTCAAGATACACAGAGATGTATTTAAGATAGATAGGAATTCTTCAAACCTTTCAAAGACTTACAGAATATGGCATTTAAAATGGTTTAGGGTTTTCGTGACAGTGAGACATAATTGCTCTTGGCAATACCACCTGCACCAGAAAAGAAGATGGACATTGAAGAAACTCGTTTTGGAGTTTGCTTCCAGTATGGCAAGACTAGCCATTTGGACAAGATACTCCTCTTGTCTGCACTGTTTGACTTTGTGATGTATAAACTGGACATGCAGGACCCACAGTAAAGTGACTTCTGATTCAAGATGGACATTGCTACAGAGATCCTGCTTCATGGAAGAGTCTGCGAAGCATTATGCAGGACACAGACAAAAGTGACTGACAAACTGCCAATACAAGAAGACAGTTTAAAGTTTCCTGCGTTGCTGAAGAGTCTGCCAGACACACTGTGGCCTATGGGCTGAAGATGGAAGATTACAGAAGAACTTCGGGTGACCAGGCAATGAGTTGTCTCTGTCATTTCTAGAGCTTATATATTATCCTTCTGTGGTCTTTGAAGGAGTTGAAGACAGATAGTTATAGTTATAGTTTTCCTTAGTATTAAAGATAAGTTACTTTAGACACACAAAGATAGGATAGATGATGGAATATTTTCTTCAAATCTTGCTAAATGTTAATGGACTAAATAGTGTTAACTGTGATTATTTGATAACTGTTATGTGATATATTTTGCTATGTTAAGGTTAAAACCCTTCATGTTATTTTAGACAGAAAAGAGGAGATGATGGGAGATGTCATTCTGTATATGTTTCTCATACTGGTTAATAATAAAGCACTGTTGGCCAATAGGAAAGGAAGATAGGAGGGACTAGGAGACAAGGAGGAAATAGGAAGTAGTAAGGAGGAGTCAAGATGGAGAGTCTGAAGAAAGCAGTATGCCGCCGGCTCCCCGGTAAGAGAAATACGTAGATCAGCAGAAATGGGTTAATAATTAAGGCAGAGCTAGCCGATAAGAAACAAGTAACAGGGCCAACAGCATTGTATCAAATACAGAGTCTCTGTGCATTATTTGGGGCTGGCGTGGTAGCAGGACAAGACCGGGCAGCAGGCGGAAAAACCGTACTCGTTACAACTAACCAAGTCCAGAGGCAAATTTAGAAGCTGGAAAGTACTTGTAAAATGTGTCTCCCTTTCCCTACACAAATCAGTAAGAAAAGCAACCTCCACAGGCAAAAGATAGATGTTGTCAGTTTACAAGAGAGAGATTACAAGTCCTGCCCTGCCTATCAGATTGGCAACATTTAGGAAAAGCTCAGTAGCACTCAGTGCTCCTGTGCTATGGAAGGGTAGTCAGGATGACTTTTCTAAAAGACATCCTGCATGTAGATCAGTATTTAATATATGCTTGTGAGTGTGAGTGTGTGTGTGAGTGTGTGTGTGTGCGAGAATGTGTGTGAGTAAGTGTGCGAGTGTGTGTGTGTGTTTTACTTTTTTATTTGTTTGCTCCTTTAGACATGCTCTATCTCACTGTGTAACCTAGACTAGCCCCAAACTCAGGACTCTCCTGTTTCTGCCTCAGAATGTTGAGATTACAGATGTGCTCTACCGCAATGGGCTCAAAGCATATGTGCTCTCAGTTTGTTTGGCTTGATTTGGGTTTGCACAAAAGTACACATAAACGGCTGTGTAGTTTTATATGTCTTGATAGGTTAACGTGACAATAAAGTAAGCAGCTTGTTATCAGGAACACTCAACGACTTGTCAAAATTGTGTTCAAGAATGTACGAAAGGAAAGCCAGCAGGAGATCAACAGTGTGTGTTGTGGTGACCTCAGAAGGCAGGAGACAGGGATGCCTTGCTCCTACAGGGACAGTGACCCGGCGAACCAAGCTCACCCCTCCCGGGCCTTGCTCGAAGTATCTAGAAATAAGGACAGTCCCTACGCCAGCTTCCTGAACGGGCCAGTTCCCTGGACCCAGCCCCAGAGGGTCAGCGGTTTCTCCACAGCATACCTTCAAAGTGCACAAGGGGCGGTGAGCGCCTCTGTCGAGGCACAGATGACCGATCAAGCTATCCACACAACCGTGCAATTGTCCCTGGGCGGGAAAGGAACGGGGGCATGTCGGGGCAGGTCTCTTTTGGACTCGAATAATCTCAAATTTGAAGCCAGACATCTAGAACATTATGAAGGTATATTTGCAGAGGTGAAATATTCCATTTACAGACTTCTAACTTCTAAGGATTTAGGTGGATGCTCTGTGGGCCCTTACTTCTATTCTTACTCTAACTACATAAATGTTACAGGTAGGGTCTGTGGGCTGAGCACAGAACTCTCTCTCTCTCTCTCTCTCTCTCTCTCTCTCTCTCTCTGTGTGTGTGTGTGTGTGTGTGTGTGTGTGTGTGTGTGTGTGTGTTCTGCATTCATAATCAGAGAAGAACAAAATAAGTTATTTTGTTTGACACGGTGGTTTGTGCCTGTAATCCCAGTGTGCAAGGCCCAAACAAGATTTCCCTACATCTGAGGATTCTTTCAGATACAGAGCAAGACCCTGTCTCAATACATAAATGAATAAGTAATAAGAGGACAAGCTATGTAAAAAGTAGCCATGGCTGCTGGCCAGCAGTTCCATTGTATGGACTAGAGAGAACTCACCACAGTTTGCTCACCAAAGCCACTCCCCTGAACATTGTACGAGGTCAGACAAGTAGCATTTTAAAACAGGGATGGTAACATGAAAGATGCTGCCATCCAGAGACCCTACACTATTCACATTTTCCTAAGTCTCCTCACACTGGTTAAAACAGGGTTGAGATCATACTTTATATATAATTTTATGATCATCTCTTTTTTCCCTTTGGCTAAATATCGTACCGAACTTTTTTTTTTTTTTTTTTTTTTTTTTTTGCATGTCCTTCCAAACTCTTTTTAAGGAAAAATCTTGATAGATGCGTAATGCACTTAGCTTATGACTTATTATAATCATCTTAAACTGTCCCGGTTGATAGATATTCAGGTCATTTACAGGTACTTTTAACCTAATGTAAGGGAGTGCGCGATGGGTGTGATCACTCACAAGTCCCTATCTGCATCCTTGTTTATTTCCTTAAGACAGATTCCCAGCAGCGAATGCACTGGGTCACAGGGTAGGGACACATCGAAGACTCTTGAGACAAATCAAGTTCCTTTCTCCAGAGACTCTTCCAGCAGTGTCAAAGGCCCCGCCCGTGGTGATGGGCTGTGGACTGGACTAGAAGGCAAGAGCTCTGCCACAACCAGCTGTGAGTGACACTCTGAGGGAAGCATGATTCAGAAAATACCAATAATAATGACGTAGCCATATGTGCAAGCCTCGCATAATTAAAAACATCTCTTTTGCATGTTTATTTGCTTGTTTTGAGTCTCCCAACCACTCTGTGAAAGCAAAGCTCCGATGATTAAGCCATCCCCACCCCCAAGGATCTCCAGCAGGGAAGCGGCACGAAATGCACAACTTCTGCCTCGTGTTCCAGAATGTTCTTCACTAGCTTGGGCTGCCTCTTTCCTCCTGGAAGGCATGGTTTGAAGGTGGGGCTAGTACCTCTCAGACTTCACTGTGCCCTTGGATCACCTGGGAGTCTGGTTGTTACTACACAGGTCCTAGTGAGGAGAGAGTAGTAGGCTCAACACTGTCACTCACGGCTCCCCAGTGACCACAGCTGCTGGTGTGTGAAGAACAAGGCACGAGTCGCTTACGTCCTTTTCAAATAACAGTATTATATAAATCACTATTTCCACACAAGTCCAATTTATAATATACACCGTTTATCTACAGAACACCCTAGATTCTAGAGTACGTACATCAGTGGATGGAGACTAATGGCCGACCACCATATCCTTCGGCACAATTTTAAATAGCGATGCTAAAATGTAAAGCCAGACACACATCTATGGAGAAGTGCCTGTTTCAGGCCTAGCTTCATCCTGAGTATATTTAGCTGCGGCGGCCGGCGCTGTTCCTAGGGAAACTAATGAAGGAAGGCATTGCAGGCAGAGGTCACAACCTGAGGGGGTGGGGGGGTGGAGGAAACAGGAGCCAAATGTCTCCAGGCTACTGAATAGACTCACTTGGGAAGAATGTATAATTTATGCGAGAGATAAGAGAGGAAGAGCAACTCTGGGCCAGATTTTCACAGCCTGCAGATGCCAGGTTAATTTGGACCATTATCTGCTAGCACCCAGGCATGTGCCATTGACGGTTTCTGAGTAGAGGAAGGGCGTGGTGGGATGGCGTCACAGGGAAACGCCCTGTAGAAGGCGAAGGACTCACTGAGGACGAGAGCTCTCCCATAGGATGGAAGCTAACAGGTGCGGGTGCCGGAAGGTCATGTGAAGGGGAAGTAACAGGTTGACTGCACTGGCCGAGTGGTAGGAGCTGGAGGTGGTGGAAGGCTCAAGGTCTACGATGGCAAAATGGTCGCACCATTGGCAACATAGAGGCGCATTCGGAAACTGGTGCCTTGATACCATTTCCCCCAGATAAACAACCACAACTGCCCAACCAACTTTATATTCCGGCATGGCCCAGAGTTGGGTCATCACAACCACAGGAGAAAGACTCCTTGAGGTCACGTTGTTCTAGTTTCCTGATCATTAATTAAAATTCTGTCTATTATCTGTAAGGATGGCTCCTGGGTTGACAACTGGCTTCCTAGGCAGGAGGAGATGCAGACTTCTATTCACCATCGCCACTGACATTGAGAGAGAACACAGGAGGAGCAGGGAGGCACACAGGGTCAGAGCTAAGTAAATGCTCTGGGAGGCTCTGGTCCTGAGGGTGGTACCCCGAATTCTGGCTGTCTGCTTTCTGCCAGAGTGTTCCTCTTTCTAGAGGCCAGCATCTAATTCTGCTATGCTCCTCTGGAAGATTCCTAATTCAACTTACAAATTCACTCTCTCCATTGCCTTGCAGAGGCCGAGGCATCCTTAGAATAGCACAGTTATTTGTAGGCAAGGTCAGACCTTTGCACACCCTTGGCGTGTCTTCTAGGGAGAGTTCGTGGGAGCCTGGGAGGAAGAAGCCCAGACACGCCTGTGACATTCCCTCCACGCACCAATCTGTCCCATTGTCTCTTTGAGTGCTGCGACCTCAGGCCGCAATTGTGAGGTGTTTTGGAAAGTTTGGAGTTGTATTCATAGCTCTTGCAGGATGAACAGAGATGCCTTAATTAAAACAAAAGTGACAATGGAAAACTATTTTGGAAAGGGTGTGTGTGTGTGTGTGTGTGTGTATTAAGCCAAGTGTCTTACTCAAATTCCAACTGGCATGGCTGCATATGAAGGGTTTTTCCCATCTTCTCACTTCTGATCCCAGATAGATAATTAAGTAAGAATTTGGGAATGCCCACTCCATTCAGAGCACCAAGTAGGACTGCCATCCATTAGGGTTCCAAACAAGCTGCTAATCCCACCAGGCCAATAAAAGTGTGAGGCATTCCCCTTGTTAACAGCCATCTGTTAGTATAGATTGGTTCTGTGTTAATTGTACGGCTATGTGGTGTTTGATGGCATGATTTATCACACACTTACCGTTGACTACCAGATGAAGTAGGTGTCTGACACAACAGCCACAAGAAACAGCTTTCTCTGTTCCCTAACTTTCTGGCTTCTGGGAAAGGCTGGGTAGTGTTCCCCTCTTGCCTGGCTTGGTGAGACATGAATTCTCAGGATAGCTCTGTTTCTCTTTAGCTATAAAAACCTAACCTTTATTTTCTATTACCCATCTCAATCACTTCTGTATGAACCAGGAAGCCTGATACAGGAACAGGGACAAGAATTATCTCAGAGGCCTCTCCAATCACAGGCTTGCCTTTAAACAGTAGATAACTGTGTCAAACTGATTGATTGCTTCAACCACAGCCCATGTCAGGAAGAGACCCCCAAACCGGAGAAATGTCCTACGCTTACATAAGAACGAGACCCACAAAAGTGGATGAGGCTCAAGGGGAACCCAGATGGGTTCTAATTGCTGCCGGAGGTCTTTGGCAAGATCATTTTGACATAATCTTTTTGGCATAGATGTTTATTTTTAAAAAGTCTCTTATCTGTGGGACCAGCTGAGTTCTTTGAAATGTCACTTCCTTTTGGCATCCCCAAGGAGGGCTGAAGCTGAGTTTACTGTGTCCAAACACACGCT
>NW_026125033.1:0-133180 GCF_943737965.1 Phodopus roborovskii
CTGTAAACTCAAGAGTCACATTGTGTAGCTCAGCAACTATAAAAACATTGAGATTTGGGGCATTTCAAGCCACAGAATCTCTTTGTGCTTTTAAACAAAGCTGTTTCTGAACCTTTTATTTGGTATTTATAGTCCCTTATAACAATAAAAGGCTATCTTTAAAATAATTTTTAAGGTTAAAATGTTCTGAGGGGATTTATCAATATTTAGCTTTTAAAACACAGTATAAATCAGTATTTTATTATTTATTTATTTATTTATTTATTTTTTGTCTTCAGTACTTGAATAGAAGAAATTATTTCTGGTTCCTCCTTAAATCAACCAACACTTCTCATCGTTTGAGAACACTGAAATTTGCAGACATCCCTGAAATTTTTTGATTACGTAAACGAGTGAATCACAGTGGAGTCTCATTGGTTTAGCACAGTAGATCCATTTAAAAACAAACCAAAAGCTGAACATTAAACAGAAAATTTCAAGCCAAAAGAAGACAGACGGAAGCCCTCCCAAGAACTAAGAGCAAGTGTGTGTTGTTCTGTCACTCGCTGTTTTTAATTCTTTACCCCCAACTGATTCGATTCTTCCTTCTCCATGTGCTAAGCACATCTGCTGAGATCTCACTCACGCCCCAGTCTGCAGGACCCTTGAGTTGAGAGGCCATGCTAGGGACCGGCGTGATGGGAATGTGGTGTACTGCCTTCTCCCCACGAGAGACTTCATATCCAGAGACAGCACGCAGTCTCCTCCGTGGGCTGCCAGCATCTCGCCAGGCGACGCCCCCGTGCAAAGTGGATGCCACTGATTCTTCCACCCCAAGGCGTGAGCTTTTGGGTTGTTTGCCACCAATGCACCGGCCTCTCACTATTTCCCTCAGGAAAGTGGGGGGCTTAAACAGCGGTGGGACAGAAATAAAAACAACCAGTCTGAAGGCACGAAGTCGCATAGCTGCTCCAGGTGGAGTTTGTAAACAGAGAAATAGGGCTGACTCTAGGTAATCCCGATCTATGAGAATAAAATAGCATCCAGAGCAGGCTTTCATCCAGCCAGCTCTTTGAGATTCTTCATGGGTTCTGAGGTCTACAAAGTACACACTAATATACCCATACTTCAAATAGCAGTAAGGCAAATAGTATAATCATTATCCAAAAGTTACAATGGTAGTGTAGGCATACATAGTATAACTTAGTTACAGAGTGTGGTACTGTTTTTGCTACATAACCATATTAACTGTTCTTTCCTATATAATTAGATACCCGGCTGGGCTTCAGTTGACACACAGCCACCCTTGTGCCACCGCCTATAGGTGGCAGTAGCTCTCTGAAAGCAGTTTTTATTCTGCTGTAGAAATTGGCCTTGGGCTGAAAACAAGTGCGCAGTCCACATGTCCAGCCGTTAGACACTGTCGTATTTGTGAAGACTTCTTCCAACTTCTGGGACACTTTTTGGAAAAATATTATTTGCTGTTGTAGAAAATGCTGCATCTGCGATTTGAAGTCTCTCACCGAATCTGGTGGAAGTGGTGGATCTCGTCAGCGTGGCAAAAGAGATGGTATTACAGCGGTCTTGCATGCCGTCAGCTTTTTGACTTCCATTTTCCCTTCTTCCACGTGTCGCCGACTCTCCTTTACTTTGGTAGAGCTCCTGCGGTCAAGAGAATAGTGATTAAAACACAAAGACACACACACATACACACCGGTGACACAGCTAAGTGTGCATGTTGGTACCAACTCAAGCTGCCGCTGGAAATCCAGCCACAGTGGGGGAGGGGCTGGCAAGTGTTGCCAGCGTACACCGAGGCAGTCAGGGTACCCAAGCCCATGCTGGGTCACCCGGAGACTGTGCCTGACAACACAGGGTGATGTACGCATGTGTGCCTTGGTCTGACAGCACCTCCTTCCGGGAGACCACACCAGGGACACCGGCATCTCTGATGGTTAGAATGTGGCGCCTTCTCGGGATGTCAGGGGCAGAGGGTTTTACGTTTGCTCTGTTCAGAAGGTCGTCAAGAGTACAACAGCTTTTTATCTAGAAACATGTCCAGAGTGCTGCAGGATGGGGTCTGGGATCAGGCATTGTGGCAGGTGCCGTACAGAAGGCTGGAGAGGCAGGAAACGATGGTAGCCACTGGTTCCCAGGGCTAAACACATTCTAGTGGCTTAACGGAGATGTTCAAAGGCATCTAGAACACAGGCTGCTAAAGCACCCTAAAAGGTAGACTACGGAGCATAGAAGCCAGCAGCCTGGGAGGGATGTGGACCCCAGGCAGATATACTCTACCACTGAGCTCGGGCGCCCCCTCCCCTGGTTTAGCACTATAAAGGTGGGAAATGAAAAACTATCAACAGCAAATTATGCAGAGACGTGCATGTCTGTGGAGGAATGTACATACCCACCACTTTCATGAAAGGAGATCTTTCACTGAGGTGAGCAGAGTCCCAGGGCAGCCGGGCATCACACAGCAGGGCACACATCCGTGCCTGCATCCTTTGCCCTACCGTGGGCATCATTCCACCCCTGCTACTGAGAAGGCCGCTCGCTCGGTGGGCAGAGGCAGCTAGGTCCCAGACCTTCACATTTCTCCTAGCCCGGCAGTACCAGGAAAGTATATACATTGTCTGCTCCGTATTATTTTTTGATGTCTTTTGAGACAGGGTCTTCACTGTAAACTCCTAGCTGGCTTGGAACTTCCTTTTTGTAGATTGGGGGGAGGGGCAAGCGTGAACTCACAGAGATAAGTCTGCCTCTGCCTCCTGAGTGCTGGAATTAAACATATAATAAAAGGTTGCACCCACCCTCATGCCTTTTGTAATGCAGTGTCTTTGTTATCTGTGTACAGGCTTCCCATTTACGTACAGAAATAAAAGATGCAAAGAAAAATATATTTCAAGGTCTTGGTGATTTGACTGTTTTTTTCATTTAACCTCAATCCAAGGCAGCTGCAGTCCAGGATTCCAACACAAGCAGCAAGCCACACACTGAGCCACAAGCGCTTCCCGGTCTGTGCGCACACGGCTCGCCCAGGTACTCATGCAATGTACAACAGCTGCTGTCTCACCGGAATGTTCCTCTGGCTGAGACACAGCCCAGGAGGGCACGGATGTCCCCTTGGCTGAAGGAACTTCGCAGGCCTGCAAATGCGCGTGTGTGTGTCTGCTCCTGGGAAGATCCACGTCTTCTCTCACATGCGACTCTAGGAGGTAGCAGGGTCGCTGTGCTTCCAGCCAGCCGTGCAAGGCTTTATTTAATGCATCTGAGGAATACTGATGAGAGCCTAACGCTTAACGTGGTAGCCTGGTACAACATGCAGAGTTAAACACGCGTATTCCAGCCCCCACCCTCCTGAGCTCACCAGGAAGCCTCGAGGCAAGTACACCCAGGCAGCCAGACACACTGAAACAAAACCAGGAATTATGGCATGGGAGCTAGATGTGCCTACCCAAAGGAGACATGAATTATGTCATGACAGAAAAAGCTGCAAGGGCCAGCTGGAGGCCATGCGCTATGCTATGGGTATGGAGTATGGGAAGTAGATAGATTAGGAACAGACAGACGGCAAATGGCCACTGTCAAACCCAGTCCTGATACACGCTCGGCACCACGCACGCGCACAGCCTCTAACCTTGCCACAACTTATAGCAGATGCTGCTCTTTCTTGAAGAACAGACAAATTGGAGTTGCTTGCCATGTGAGCCCGAAAGTCACCAGGTAACCCTGTAAGAGGCTGAGGTGGGATCTGCATGTCTAACTGATTTCAAAGCAAACTCCACAACTATGCAGAAAAGGAAGAGGCGCTCAGGACAGGCCAGAGAACGGGGTAGAGGAGCCTGTCCTGCCTGCAGGTGCCAAGGGGCTCCCTCCTGGGTCACACCGCTGTCTCCTTTGCCACTTTTCTCAGTGGCTGCCAGAGTGTGTGTGTGTGTGTGTGTGTGCACGTGTATGATCAATGCACACGTGTGCAGATTCAGGGAAATGGGGGCGGGGTGTTCTATCACTCGCCTTATTTATTGTCACATGATGATCTCACAGAACTCGGAGCAAGGTTAGAGGCTCGTGGCTAGCAAGCCCAGTGACCTCCCAGCTCTTCTCTGGGATTACATGGGGTGAAGCCACACCCAGCTTTTCGATGTGGACGCTGACTCAGCACCCTTCATGCTTATTCAGCACACACACTCTTACACAAAGAGCCATCCATCCCCCCCCCCCACACACACGCACTTTGTTTTACTGTGTAATTCAAAAGGCATTCTGAATGTGTAAAGGAAACTGTTTATGTTTGAAAATCTTCCTTTTACTCACCTAATTCAATTTAGTAATTAAATCTGTAAAACCTCCTGTACTTAAAGATGTCTGACCTTCTTATCACCAACAGTGGGAAAGGACACAGTGCAGTGTTTGAAAATCTAAAGACAAACTCACAAGTTCCTTGCTTTTGCTTTTCCTTTTCTTTTTCCCCATCTACTTAGAGCTATGGAAGATGGCATAAATTGTCAACTCGGACCCAGAGTATTAACACACAGCTGTTTTAGGGATGCGTGAGTTTATCTAACAGGTAAACTGGAACATTTGGGAAAAAACAAATCACTCTTGTAAGTTAAGGACAGGGCAGAGCACTCGGAAGATGAATGCCAACAGCCAATTGCACTCAGACTGCCAGTGTGACCCACTTCACGGAATCCGTTTGCCGGCAGAGATGAGAGGGAGGTGTGCCTGTGAAAGTGTGTCTCCTGTGCAAGAGATCAAAGCACTTTCTGAGGTGACAGACTCCACGTGCCTGAAACAACTCAGAAGATACAGACAGTACTCGAAGGCACTGAACAGCATGCTGTGAATGTGCAAACAGAAAGACCAGTGTGCAGCCAAGACGGCCCACCTTCCCCCCCACCCCACCCCCACCCCTCCCCCCAAATGTAAATTCCAGCCACCTGGGCTGCACAGTAAGGCCTCTGTCACCCATGACAAACTCTTTTTAAAACTCCTTTTAAATGGAGATACAACCAACTTGATTTCTCCTAGAACTACTTTCAAAAGAAAGCAAGATGATTAAAAATAAACTGAGAGTAATAAATTGAAAAACTGAAGGAAAGAAAACCACCAGCATTCTATAACAGACACACCCTCTGCAGGGGGACCATCAGCCAGGCCCCAGCTACAAAAGCGTCACCCTGCCCACTCCATGCGCTGAGCTCAAAACCACATTTCCCAACAGGAATGCTCTCTAACAACCTTCAGCAAACAGCAACTAGTGTTAGGAAGGCTAGAGCTTGGGTTTTGTTACAAACTGCTCATTGTCACAGCTGACAGATCTGAAGCTGGGAATTATCTGTACAGTTCCCTACACCTCACACGCTTCATGTTTAGCACGTTAACTCTCAAAAGAAAAGCAGTGTTCGCAAAATCTCCAGTCAAACCCAGCATTTGAGATGGAGGGGCTGGAGAGGGAAACTGGAGCAGCCTCAGATCAAGCCGGGCTGGTTCCTTCTGGGGTCACCTTCCATGTGCCCTGTGGGGCTTCAGGGACAACCGCAGAGGCACACAGAGCAGCCAGCTGTAGTGGGCGCGCAGAGCAGCCAGCTAGCCCCAGAGACAGGGGAGAGAGAAGCTAAAAAACCCTGCCCAGGACAGACCAACAAAGGACGCATTTCCACCAGGCTAAGGCTCTAGAAGATCTACTTCTTAAGTGGTTCATTTAGGAGGGACCTGGCCCCTCACCATCCACTTCCAAAACCACAGAGATGGAAGAGTGGAGGAAGAAAGTGCGTGGCGAGGTCTAAGGTCAAGAGAGCACTATTAAACAAAAAGCCCCATAATGGCCACAGTTAGTGTGACCGTTTCTAAAGGAAAGAACAGAACACACAGGCCAGATTTTTTAAAAATGGCATGGAAACAGTTCTCAAAGAAGCACAGACAGACGAGATACACATACTCATCAGGAAAACATAAATCCTAACTATAGTGGGATTCCATCTCACCACAGTCAGAGTGAATGTCACCAAGTTAAAAAAAAAAGACCAATAAAAACAAAGCAAGAAAGAAAGGTAAGGCTGAGAGAGCCTGGTGACTGGGGGCAGTTCACACAGTGCCGGTGTGGGAGGGCCTGGTGTGAGAGCCTGGTGTGTGGGAGCCTGGTGTGTGAGAGCCTGGTGTGTGAGCCTGGTGTGTGAGCCTGGTGTGTGAGCCTGGTGTGTGAGGGCCTGGTGTGTGAGGGCCTGGTGTGTGAGAGCCTGGTGTGTGAGAGCCTGGTGTATGAGCCTGGTGTGGGAGCCTGGTGTGTGAGAGCCTGGTGTGTGAGGGCCTGGTGTGTGAGGGCCTGGTGTGTGAGAGCCTGGTGTGTGAGAGACTGGTGTGGGAGCCTGGTGTGTGAGAGCCTGGTGTGTGAGAGCCTGGTGTGGGAGCCTGGTGTGGGAGGGCCTGGTGTATGAGCCTGGTGTGAGAGCCTGGTGTGTGGAAGCCTGGTGTGTGAGAGCCTGGTGTGTGAGAGCCTGGTGTGGGAGGGCCTGGTGTGAGAGCCTGGTGTGTGGGAGCCTGGTGTGTGAGAGCCTGGTGTGTGAGAGCCTGGTGTGGGAGCCTGGTGTGTGAGAGCCTGGTGTGGGAGCCTGGTGTGTGAGAGCCTGGTGTGGGAGCCTGGTGTGGGAGGGCCTGGTGTGAGAGCCTGGTGTAGGAGCCTGGTGTGTGAGCCTGGTGTGTGAGGGCCTGGTGTGGGAGGGCCTGGTGTGTGAGGGCCTGGTGTGGGAGCCTGGTGTGTGAGAGCCTGGTGTGGGAGGGCCTGGTGTAAGAGCCTGGTGTGTGAGGGCCTGGTGTGTGAGGGCCTGGTGTGTGAGGGCCTGGTGTGTGAGGGCCTGGTGTGTGAGCCTGGTGTGTGAGGGCCTGGTGTGTGAGCCTGGTGTGTGAGGGCCTGGTGTGAGAGAGCCTGGTGTGTGAGGGCCTGGTGTGTGAGCCTGGTGTGAGAGCCTGGTGTGTGGAAGCCTGGTGTGGGAGAGCCTGGTGTGGGAGCCTGGTGTGTGGGAGCCTGGTGTGGGAGCCTGGTGTGTGAGAGCCTGGTGTGGGAGCCTGGTGTGTGAGAGCCTGGTGTGTGGAAGCCTGGTGTGAGAGCCTGGTGTGAGAGCCTGGTGTGTGAGAGCCTGGTGTGGGAGCCTGGTGTGGGAGCCTGGTGTGGGAGCCTGGTGTGAAGAGAGCAGTTCACACAGTGTTGGTGGGAATGTAAATTAACGAAAAGAACTACTACAATTCACAGGCAGCACTTCCGCTGTAGATCAAAGGAATCTTAAGGCTACATGCAATAGATACCTTCATGCCCATAATCACTACAGCATTAATCACAACAGCCAAATTCTGCACTCAGCCTGGAGACAATGGTATGGGTATACAGAATGGAGTGTTACTCTGCCGTACAGAAGCACAAATTGGGGCTGCAGAGGCGGCTCAAGGAGGTCTCCACCCCTGGCACCACTGGCAGCTACACAGAGGAGGACTCTTGTAACAAGCCTTACTCACTGCCAGGCCAGAGGAGCAGGCGCAGGAGGGTCTCTGGGGCCAACTCCGGAGCTTGTTGCCAGAGCAGTTTAGCCAAATCTGTAAGCTCTAGATTCAATGAGAGATTCAGTAGACAGAGGAACACACAGGCACGCATGCACACAGGCACACACGCACACAGGCACGCACGCAAGCACACGCGCGCACACGTACACGCACATACCGTACAATTGTAGAATGTCAGCTGCAGAAAAATACCTTATTATGTACAATATAACGGGCAAATGCCACATTTCTCTCATCTCAATCTAGATTTTCTGTTTTAAAGCAGAGAGGACTATTTGGGAGGAAGGAAAGGCAATCAGGACGGGGGAGGAGACAGGAGGGCATGAGGGCAGGGCTATGCTCAAAGCACATTCCAGCCGTGTATGAAACGTCATAATGAAACCCACTGCTCCTGTCCAGTGAATCTGTGCTAGTAAATAAAAGGATTTTAAGTGACTGGGGGGGGGGCACTTTCTAACAAGGCTTGACTGGGCTAACAGCAAGGGAAGTGCTTCCATTAGAATGCCTGCTACAGAGCAGGGTGTGTTCTTCCAGTACGGGAACCCTCAAGGCTCAGAGAACTTGCTTCTTACAGGAAGGTGGCGCAAAGGCTCCTAGTCCCCACAGGAAACGAGCGCCTGGCAAGTTCTCCAAGTACAGGAAGGGGCCTGAAGGGAGGCGAGCACTTAGGCAACATCCCGAAACGCAGAAGTACCACAGCCTGTCCCAGAGCACCAGCAGGGCCTCTAGCACATTCTAAGGGTTCCCTCCCACGAGAAACTCAGTGGGGGAGGGGGTAGGATGGGGTGGGGGAGGGGTGGGGGCAAGGCACAACATATTAAAACTCTTGCATACTGAGAGGGGCGTCTCTGGTGGGCACTTGGTTGATTCATTAAGTTAGTTTGGCAAATTTTCTGGAGTCCTCAATAGGACCAAAAGTTCACTTGGCTAACAATGTGTTTCTAAAGCAGCCACAGGAGTCCTGAGGTTGAGCTTCCACAGACACATGACCAAACCTATCACTCCAGGCCTGACAGACTCTAAGGAAGGTCAGCTAAGGCTCAGGCCCAGGCGAGCAGAGCACAGCTGGGTACCAATTTTTCTTACTTAGCTGACGCTGGAAGGTGCTTGGAAGAGTTTATGGTAATAGTTCTAAAAGCTTCCAAGTCAGAGGTTGTTAGCTGTCCAAAATGTCCCAGGGCTACAGGGCTATCTGTTTCAAAGAACCCACCAATCCCACCTGAGGGTCCACTTTAGGACTTCACAGGTGTCTGCAGGAGACTAACAGCTGCGTGGGCATTCACAGATAAGGTGTGAGCATGTGAGCTCACACCCTGCATCCCAGCACCTGAAGACACCCAGCAGGAGCCCAAGGACACCTGAGCAATATCATGAGTTCCAGGCCAGCCTGGGCTCAAATACTCTTGAAAAACCAAAAGGAGTCCTTCACTTTCCACACTTTGAGAGTTAAGAGGAACTAAACCAATGCGATGTTAAGAACAAAATCTCCTGAACTCCAATGCAGACTCCGTAACTGCAAAACTCCGCACGGTTCATCCTCAAACCTACTCCCATTGACCCACCTCTAGAAGGAACTTTGTGTCTGCTTCCAACTCCGGAATCAGCTGTGGACACCCAAGATCCTGATTCACTTCTGCTCGCTTCCTACCTCTGTGGGTTACCAGGGTAAGCACTGTGAACTCTTACAACCCCCTCAGGCTGAAGGAGCAAAGCCAGAGAGAACCTTTGCTTGCAGTTCTCACGAACTCCTTAGGCGTTTGTTATTCGTGTTTGCAATGAATATGAAATGAAAGAATGTAGTTATTAACACAGGTCATTAATACTGTCAAAGACTCAAATTTTATAAATGAATAATGACCAAGGAAGTCAGCATCATTTGACAGAACACCATGCTATTTATGTACCATGTCACTAACGCCATTTCCCTTGGTAGAAAGTGACACCAGCAATCCACGATACTGCCTTTGCAGAGGCCACAGGAACACTGCAGCCCACGATGACAACCCACCACCACCTGGACTAAGTAAACAGGTGTCCTAGCACCTGACCGCTCCACAGGGACAGAGAACTTTCCTGGCACCAACTGGCCCAGCAAAAGAGACAGGAAAAACCAGCTTCACGAGCTACATACCGGCTCAGGAGGGGCCCCAAATCTTTCTGACAAGTTGCTGGGTCGGGTGCAGGGTTCCCTCTTTCTGCCCTCACCCCAGTTCTCTCTCTCTGTACCTCAGTTTTGCCTTCCCATCCTCATTCAAACATCTTTTCACTCCGGTTTGACCCTGTAAAGCCATTTACACAAGAGGCCTTGTCACTAAGCAACAGGGATCCAAAGGCTTTGTTTTTGTTTTTGTTTTCCCCTTGAAAGGAAGGGAGTGGTGGTAAAAACTCATTTGATTTTGAAATCATGCATGTGCCAAAAAACATAAAGTAGACTTTTGGTCTCCCTAAGGGCTTTCTCAGAAAACAGGGGCCTCGGTGTAAGAGGCAAAGCAGGCCAGGTAGTCTGGATGGGAGGTGGGTTTATCGTGCCATTCCCTTGTACTGAAAGAAAATGCTAATTTGGTCAAGGTGCCCTACTTCCTTAAGCTCCCTTTACTGACCCACACACCCTGCAGCCAGCCCTCCTCCCCTCCAGCCACCCCTCCCCTCCCCCTCTTCCCCCCCCTCCCGGTGCTTTCCTCTCTGTTCCAGTATTTACTTACTTGTCCTGCAAGTAAAATGCTTCTAAAACAAAGGCCAGTCAGTATCCTCTAACGGAGGTGGATGGCCACTGGGATGGGGAGTCACACGGGGCCTGGGGCACCTGCTCTGTGCTACCCTCTCTCTGTAGGTGGCATGCTTTCCTTCTCAAGCCCCACAGGAAAGGAATGAGCACCCCAGTTTCAAAGGTGGTAAGGTAAAGCTTTAGGAAATGAATGACAGTATCGATGACAGCTTCCTGCCATGAATCTGAGCTTGGACTCCACCCAGTAGGCACTCCCTTGCCCACATCCCAAGAGGCCTCAAGAATTCCATTCATGTCATACTAGGCTTTGAGCACACTTATGAACCCTGCCAGATGTCAATATGGAGCCAGTGAAAACAAGCTTTTTGCTTACCTGTTTCTGAGTTTGAGACGCAGTCCACTAGGTAGCCCTGACTACCCTTGAACTCACAATCCCCTAAACTTGGCTTCTCAAGGTTCCAGGATTATGAAATCTGGCCCAAACAACTTTTTTCTGAAGGGCTTAAATGCCACTAAAGCCAAGTACTACCAAATTTCAAAGGTAAATTAATTTGAGTTCACTTTCAACTCATCACTGCACGAAATGACAAGAAGTCTGGAGCATTTTTTAAAAGAGAGTTGAGACAAGAAGAGAAAACCTTGGCTGCTTGTTAATTGTGGTGGTGGGGGGAATCATTTAAAGACCTCTACTCTCCAAGTAAGTTGCTTGTTCTTGGTAAAAGCCTTGCTACATCCGGAAGAACGTGAGTACAGCTTTCCTCCAGTCACCTAAGGTCCTCCTGCAGAATGGCATCACTGGACCAGAGCATCAAGGTGATGTACACTCGCTTAACAGATGTTCGGTTCGCCTTGTTCCCCAAAATGAAGCCTGAAGTTATGCATCCCTTGTGGCTTATTTGCTAAAAACAAAATGTTTGTGGCTGGACTTTCACAAAGGTTCTTAGAATGCTTCCACTCCCAAGAAATACTAACCCTGGATGGGATTAACGCAATGGAGAGCGGCAAGCAAAGCCCTGAGGTGGATCTCCAGAACCAAGGTGCGGATTTTAAAACCTGGGTGACAAAACTCGTTCCAAGACATTCTGTAAACACCAAGCACCTTGACTTTGGAAGAGCAGGTATGAGGATGATAATGCTGGGTGGCCTATCTCAGCAAACACAGATGAAGACTAAAATCTGAGCATAAAAGAAAGAACAAAACAAGTATTTCTTTCCTTAAATATTTTCTGGCTATAAAATCCCACCAAGCTCTGTGAGCAAACTGCCTGCCAGCAGCAGATTCTTCACCCAACCCCAGGAGTCATTCCAGAGAGAAGGGGACCTGGAAAGGACGAATAATTGGAATAAAATCTTGGTTTATTTTGTTCTACGAGATAAAATGGAGACTTAGGCTAAAATCAAATCTACACAGGCTGCTAGAGAAGACCCTCCCATGGGCAGGACTAGGCCGGGTCTAGTGACAAGTGGCACCAGAGCTTGACCGGAGCCACCAGGGGGGCTGGGCGCTTCCGGCAGGAGCAGATGGCTTCCAGCAGGAGGACTGCATTAACCTGGCTGGGGCCACAAGCAGAGTCCCAGAGTTGTATTTTTGCTGTCCAGTACTTTACCTGCAGTCTTGATGCACCACACAAGGAAGGAAGCTCAGGCTTCTCCTCCTCCCTTCACTGTGCCCGTGTCCTGCGGGCTGCGGCTCCGCACACCGCCCATGAGCACTAAGTTTAGCGGCAGTTCTGAAGTCAGTTCAAACAGAAACCCCCTCACCACCCTCCCTTCCCAGTGGCGTCCTTGCTTCCCTGTGCTGGGAGGGATCCTGAGTCTGCGGCTTTACTATGGCATATCTGAACTCCCTGGGGTAAGAGTGGAGAACTACCACCCAACCAGAGACAATACCAGACCTAGAAAATGGCGAGTTTGAAGATACACTCAAAATACGAGTCTTGAAGCGAAAGAACAGAGAGATGTTCTTTGGCCACTGAGACGGCCCATGCTGTTATCTGTATTGGTTACGAGTATCCGACTGTGAAAATAAAGGCATCTCTCTCTCTCTCTCTCTCTCTCTCTCTCTCTCTCTCTCTCTCCCTACCCCCCCCCCACCTCTCTCCTGGAAAGCCCTGCTGGTCCTTGACAAGAGCTGGTATCATTTATGCTGCCAGGCCTCAAGAGGAGGGGCTTTTCCATTGATTTATTTTAGCCAGAGCCTCCCTTTATCTTTGTCGACCAAAAGAAACTGAAGTTTCCCATTTAATTAACAACGAGGGTGGCCACAGCCGTGCCTGTAATCCCAGAGCTTACACTGAGGCAGGAAGATTTCCATAAATTCAAGGCACACCTGGGCTCCAGATGGGGGGAACCTTCCTGAAAACACAAAACAAAACGTAGAGGCCTGGAGAGCAGGATTTCCCCACAATTCCTTTCGGCCTCACTGCGGTCTCCTTGCCCCTTACCGCCTCTCTGCCAGGCTGTGAAATTCTTTTGCTGCCCTCACCATTTCCTAGCGCTCATAGTTTACACCTAGGGAACACTAAGCTCCTCCAGACACCCAGCACCTCCGGCTAGCAGACATCTCAGGATTGCCTTCTCCTTTTCAAAGTCACACAAGTCTCGTCTCTGCAGAGCTTTCTAGCGTAGGGCCTACAGTCAACACCAGGGAGTACTCGGGAACCTCAGGCTTCAACTCCGAGGAGGCTCAGTTCGCACCTGTAAAGTGCCGAAAACACCTTAAAGGCTCCCACGAGGTTTAAACAGGTACGGTGAATTTAAATACACGAAAGTACCACACCCAACACATGGTAAAAAGCCTTCAAAATACACCAGCGACTTTGAAAACGATCAAGATGTCACGTTTAGTTGGAAACCCTTTACCAGTGGCTGACGGCCGACAATTTATTTCCCGGCAAGTATTCTTGAGATGAGGCACACCAGTCTCAAGGAGAAAGGTGAATTCAAACCCTGCCCTGGCTTGTCTGCAGTGTGACCTAGGAGACGCCCAGCTTCTCAGCCTCGGATGTGAGGATGGCCATCAGGGAAAGACCAGCTAACTGTGCTGCATAGAAGAGCTTCGCCCAATCTGTATCTGTAATTAGTGAGTTGGTGTCAGACGTGAGGCCACAGTGGACCACAGAGCAGGCAAGAAAGAGTCTGACAGCTGGCCAGTTACACACAGGCAATGCCGCACCACGATGGGTGAGGACTGGGGTGACCACCTGTGGACGAGCCACTCCGAGGTAGGCAGCCACCAGGAGACCAGGAGTGGAAGAGGTCTCCTCGGAGAGCAACGGTTCTGCCAACACCTTCATTTCAGACAGCCAGGCTGCAGAGCTGCAATGTTACTCAGACTTCGAGGCCCTGTTAAGGTAGCCCTAGGAAACAAATGCAGGCGATAACACCACTGCCTAAGAGCATTGCACACTCTGATCCCAGACAGGTGTGAAGCACTCGCTGGAATGATGTAATGCTCTCACCAGGACGCCTGGAAAAGTGAAAGCCTCACAGCAAACGCAGTCACTGGCAGCAATGCCACCTGCACCTCTCATTCCACTGGCCTGCTCGTCCTCTAAGGAGAGGCTCGGCACACATTTCCTTGGAGGGCTAGACAGTAAATACTTTAGGCTTGGCAGATCAACAGGCACTTAGAGAGCCATTGCAAAGGTACAAACCGCCTTTATCTCAAGGACTGTAAACAAGCACCTCTGCACCCCTGGCCCATGGCTGCGGCTGGCAGACCTCTGCTTAAAGCTATCTCCGGAGACCTCTGCGGGAGACTCACAGTGCATGACCTACAGGACGGCTTTTGTTTCCTTTCTCCGCTTCTGCGGACTCAAGTGCCCCCGACTCTTTCTCCACCCCAAGATACTGCGTCCATTCGGGATTCTACCAAGTCTTGCCGCCATTATTCCAAAAGCTTCCCACACCACACACCTGTCCACTAACTTGGCCTCATGGGCACCACCTTCTGAAGCATTCCCTCCACCACCCACAGCGGCAGCTGCAACCCAGGAGCATATCACAGGCAGCTTTTGGCAACCACTAATGTCCAGACAGTATGCGTCTGACACCCAGGTTCAACAGACTGGTGTGGGGAGCCTCACCCTGAGAGGCACCTTAGACGGATTTCTATTTGTATGTGGTTCCTTGGGTCTGGGAAGTTCCCTCTCCACTCGCAAATTTACACTTGCTTTCAAAACTCATCTTAGAATGGAACTGTGTAACTAGGAATACCTTCTCCTGATCTCCAGTCAGTGCCGGCCACGGCTGTGTGTGACACTGTGTCCACAGTGACTCAGACTTCCCTGCTGGAACCAACACATCAGCTATTATGCTACACCTACCCCAAGTCATACCCATGACCAAAAGGGTACTTTGTATCCATGTTCTTCCAGGAGTCAAACATGAATCTTTCAAAGCAGAAGCAGCTGGCAAACCTCTCCATCTCCTAGACTCTCATGCACTTATCTGAGATGCATCTGCCTTGGCTGGGTCCTCTGTACACAGTCCTACCCCACAGAACTTCACCTTCCATGAGCTACCGCCTTCAGAGCTCCAGGAATCCAAGTCCACCCATGATGCCCATGCACATACCAGGTTCCTGTGCTCCAAATCAACACAAAGGACCCCAGGAAAGGGCTACTACTGAGACCTACCATGAAACAGGAATGTGTGTGTGTGTCTGTGTCTCTGTGTGTATGTGAACTGTATCTCCTCTACTTGTTCAAAGAAACACTGTGTGTGTGTGTGAACTGGATGTGTGTCTGTGTGTGTGCATGTGTGTGTATGCATGCGTGTGTGTGTGTGCGTGTGTGTGTGTGCATGCGTGTGTGTGTGTGTGTGTGTGCGTGTGTGTGTGTGCGCGCGTGCGTGAACTGTATCTCCTCTATATGTTCAAAGAGGCACCATGAGGTACATGTTCATTTTTCTCCTCCCAGTGAATTCTGGAAAGTCACTTCATGGCCACATAAATCTAAGAATTTAAATTCACTCATATATTAACGACTTCATCCATAAAATATATGCAGATTCTATCTTTAGATGGAAAAACAAAAACACCCCATAAGTCATGTAAGACATCTCTCTCCAAGTCAGCCAAGTAGTTTACTAATGAGTTCCTGTTTCATTAATGCAGCAAGCATGGATTAGCGCTCACTACAAACATATGAATGAGTGTATATAACGCAGGGTCACAGAGGAAGGCAGCAACACCAGCAACAATCAAGCCCAGCCGGGCGATTGCTAAGAGAGGGCCTGTTCTGAACGGAAGGCTCTGAACACCGGGTCCAGGTCAGAGGTTTGGCTGCCTGTGATTGTGATGGAGAGAGATGGGAATGCCAGGGCAGGAGCCCAATGCATCTACCAGGCTTTAGGCTTTAGAAGCCCCGTCCGGTCTGTCAGGTCCCAAACCTGCACACTGATCACTCGAGGGTTGGGCCCCCTCCTGATCACCTCCACTGCCTCTCCCCTGTCTGGACCACCCCCTCCTGCTCCAACCCCTGAACCAAGATTTTTCTCAGCACAGCTGGGTAAGTGATGTCCCAAGTGGACGTCATCCCTTCACTCAGAACGTGTGACACACATGTCCTGACAACGACCTACAAAGTCTTACCAATGTGCTCTTCTGTGATGACCTCTCCCCCTAGGATGGCCTACGACTCAACCTTTGACCTCCTGGCTGTTCTTCTGCCCTCCTAATCCACAGTCAACCAGGGCCCTGTTACAGAGGAACCCTCTGCCTGAACAGCCTCTACTGCCATACCGCTCTAACGACATCCCGCCCTCCTCCACGGTGCTAACTGACCCCACCTTCCCAGTGGAGTCTACTCTGGGCTTACACGGCTGTGCCCCACCCCACCTCTGCACAGATCTCATACATGTCTGTTGTATGTGACGTGATGGTTCCTGTGTTTCCCTTTCACAGCCAGAATGAAAGCTACACAGGATGACAATCAACTGGGGTCATTGATGTAATGTTGGCAATGCTTAGTTTATGGTGTCTAATTAAATATTTATGCAATAAAAATTGAGTTTATTTTTAGAGGGTCCTATGAATAAACTTGGTGACTTTGCCTTTCTCCCAACTACCGTCATCCAACCCGCTAAATAATGCACAGGGGAAAAATCAAATCCCATCATGAGTTACAAAGTTCTAAGAGAAAGAAAGGGTAGAAAGGCATGATGGTTAAAGGCGCTCACACTGAAATTTAACTGGATTAAACACCCACTGTGATAGCTAATTTTGATTGTCAATTTGATTGGACTGAGGGCCTTTGTGACGTACACCTTTGGGGAAGTCTGTGAGGGGCTAACGGGGACGATAAACTAAGGACCACCCAGAGGCTGGGCAGTGTCTCACACGGAGGAAAGAGAGAGGGAGAAAGCCCTGGATGAGCCTGTCCTGAACACTCCAGCCACCATGGAGCCACCATGGGCAGCTTCAGAACTAAGGGACACCCCACCCCCCAAGGCAGCCAGGGGGCCAGGCACTTTTCTTCTAGAAACATGTGATGAATTCAGCCAGGGATACATGTTTACTGATCTGAACGAAATGTTCTTCACTTCGTCAGCTGATAAAGAATTTTCAAGCTCCCTGTTGCGGTCACATGGGCCGACAAAACACTACTGAGTGCAGCCAGGGACAATGTCTAAATGTTTGCTGCATTCTTCAGTTGTTTTACTTCCAATATGAAACAACAATGTTACCTAACAAAATAGAAATCACCAAAGCACAGTTGTATCTAGGAAATCCAGAAATTCACCTTCACAGACGTGGAGAACGGTGCTCAGAAATGTTGAGGCACAAAGTTAATTTGGCGTGGGAGGAAGAGAAAATTTACACAAACTATCTGATGTGACCAATACACTGATCGATCCATTTATTGCTCTGATGCCAGCAACGACTTCTGGTAGTCAATATAGGAGAGCCTGGTCAGAACGGCATACCCCAGGGTTGTAGTAATGGCTCTTGTACTTGTGCCCACAATTCTGGTGGTTACAGGCTGCTGGGAGGGGTGGTATCCTCACTATAACCGTGTTCCTGTGGACACTGATTCCCATTTAAAAGCACCTGTTCTCAAAGGCAGACATTAGTGAGTACTAAGCACTATAAAACCCAGTCCTCAGGGTGGCCTTAAGGAAGTGCTCCCTCCCACTTTGCACTGAGGACAGGGGTTCCAGCTGCTCAGAGGTAACCCACTCACCAGCCCAGCAGGCTCCACACTGGTCACAGATGGGCCTGGTGCCACCGCCATGACGCTGCACAGGAAACTTCCTGACCCAACCACTCCACTGCCCTTGTCCCATGGGAACACTGGGAGCATGCCCCCTTCCCGTCATCCTCCAGGCTCTCAGCAACCTGGCACACCACCACACTGCCACAGAAGGGTGCCCGCCCTTTATCACCGAGGATCAAGGAGTGCTGTCTGTACCTCCAGTAAAATCTAGTCTGTGCTGCCAGATGCCAGATGGTTCCGTCCATGTCTTCTGGAGACGATCTCATTAAATATCGCAAAATATTAAATATTAATAAACTCTTGTTTTAAAGTATTAGAAATAACACAACAGATTTTTATAGAGCCACCAAAAAGGAGCCTAAGTGTAAGAGAAGTTTCCGGTTTCCCAGTGAATCATAGAATTCCTTGTGTTTGGGAACCTTAAGGTGACCAGACGGGGTGTCAGCCTCCTCTCAGTTCTGCTGTGACTGCGGAACCGTCTAGGCTTCCCGTGGGGCAGACAGGACTGCAGGGCTCAGAGTCCAGACCCCACCGGCAGGGAGAAGTAAGCATCCATCTAGCCGTCTGAGCAGGGCAGTTATGGACATTTAGGTTTTAACCAAGCAACTGACTTCAGTGCCACCAAGAAAAGTACAGTGTGGGACAAATGTCACATGTAGAGATGAAGTCAACAGCCAAGGTGGGGGTAGGAGAGGGAAGAAATGCTCCAACCGAGTTGGAACAAAACCACTGGCCTCCGTTTCTGGCCCAGGAGTTTCCAGAGGAGGAGCTCACAAACAGCCTGCCTCCTTAGTCCTTTCTCTAATTTACCCCTGACGCCACCTTCTTCAAGCTATTTTTAGCACAGGCGTACAGGGCACCCTGAGTGAAGGCCTCACCTTGCCTGCCCTGCTGGGACTCTGGCTATCTTTAATTAATGCCCGAGGAACACAAGACCAGCCTTTCTCAGGGTGGTGAAAGGCTGCACAATGGTGAAATTCTACCTTGTAGGACTGACAGGCCAGCTTCTGGCCACCATGCCTCAGGTCCCGGGGCTGTTTTCTGTTGAAAAGTCAGTGCCATCTGGACCATTTAGAGAGCAGAGAGACAATTTGCACCATCAAGTCAAGAGAAACCGGCCTGTGCTCTTTATCCAGTCCTGCTTCCCAGAGCACAGACGCGGTTTCACCATGAGACATTTCTGACATTGTTCCAAGTTCTACTGAGCAGCACTTTCTGGTAGGCGTGGCTTCACAGACCCCTTCCCTCAGACTGCCCCCCACAAGTGAGCCATCTTTCAGTGTGGAACGTGGCTGGAGACCTTCCGGACAGAAGGTCTCCAGAAACTGCTCAGCGCGGCTCCTCCCTGCACTCTGCGTGGCTCCTCCCTCCAGGCCTCCAGTCCACACTGTCAGCAAAGATGAAAACGGGATCTGGTCGTTTTGCTGCTATGGTCTTTCCCTACTGTAATCCTCAAGAGACAAACGTATTAAAACTTTGAAACCATGACTTGCAGCCATCCAGGTGTGGCTTTATTAAATCAGAGATGCTAATCATATCTGTGAAAGCAAACTGAATGTGCTGTGGATCCCGCGATAATCCAGTCCTCTCCCACCAAAGCCTACACTGTGAGAAGATAAAACGCTACCACCGAGGGGAACAAGCCCAGAGCCACAGGGTTTCCAGGTCGGTGACAGGTGTGACATGCACGCTGCCCAGTCCTGAAAGGAAGGACTCCCGCTAAGTCAAGCAAAATGCAACCTGAGCACATGCTAACATTCCACCCAGCCTTACCACAGTCTACAGCAACCCCGCCTCCTCATTCCACTCCATTAAACCAAGCAGGCCTATTTACCTAAGAGTCCATTAGTCCATTTAAAAACGCAATTCTCCAATGATCTTTTAGCTGATGGAACCATATGGCTCTCTTCACATTTGTTCGAAGTACTAAACTAAAACCTTTACCGGCCTAAGCAAAGGCCAGCCCACCACACTGAAGAGTTCACACCCTCATTCTGTCATGGGGGTCCCCACCAGGATGGCTCAGACTCCCACAGGAGACCAGTGTGTGTGAGACAAACGGCTGCAAGCAGTTAATAGCGCTCATCTCAACGGGTGATGGACTGGGATGGACTGTAGCAGGGACCCAGCAGAACCTGTTTCCCTCCCACTTTATCAATTAAGTTTACCAGGGAAGTAATCATTGCCACAAAATGACCACACCAAAAGAGAACTACCGGTCGGAAATCTCGGAACGTAGTTACTGAGGTGGCCGCTGACTAGGCGGTGCTGGCAATGGCACTCTGACCCCAGCACCTGTCTGTGTCTACTGCCCAAACTTCCGGTCACAAGTCATCAGATTTAATTGTTTACCACGCATGTAAAATGTCAGAGCCCTGAGAAACTGCCTTCCCTTCAGACAATGAGTCGTCGTCATCGTCCCGTCCCCACTCCCCGTGAGACAACCGTTGTCAATGTCTTCATAAAATGTCTTCCTAATCTGAGGTAGAAACTTCAAATCACCTGCAGCAAACGGCTGAAAAGCCGCTTGAGATTTTCTTGTGAGTTTGTCCTTTTTGCAGTCCATATTCTCAAGTCAGCTGAGCCCTCTGATGGGATTATACTTTGAGACCTTAGAGATGGGCAGGGACACCAAAAAACTTACGAAGTAATCAGACTCCCAAGTGCTCTGACAGCAACTACAGAGCTGAGGAGAGGAAGGGTCAGCTGACCTGTCCATGGCCAAGTCCTCACACGTGCTCAGAAATCCGCCCCCAAGCTGGGGGCGGGGCGGGCAGGTCCTTAATCTCACCTGCACTTCCAATACTAGCATCCTTAAGAGACACTGGTTGTGAGCAAACGCTGACCTAGGTACGGGACGCTACAGCTTCAAGTGGCACACCCTATAAAGACAGTCATCTGTAGACTAGGGCTCCCTGTGCACTACCTACTACTCACAAGCAGCAATGCTCCGACAAAGATGTAATGCCTTCAGACGGTTACCCTCTAGAAGTGTTTAAGCTACACTAAAAAGACATCCGTTTGAAAAGGGAGGATTTCAGGTCCCAGGCAACAGGAGACAATCCAAGTTTTATGGTTTAGGGGAAAAAATAAAAAGCTCACTGACTGATGAACTTGCACATTCAGACAGCAAGCAGTCTTCCCCACACAACTTTTCTGATACAGTTCCCACAGCGGAGCACACCAAGTCCTGAGTGACAGTGAGCCGGTGAATGAACCCACATGGAGGGGGCACGCAGGAACCTGCCCCGCCCCCGCCAGGAGTCTGTACTTGGCTCCACCCACCTTCAACTATTGTCAACATTCTGTCCAAGCTCACAGACACTCACCAGGGCAGGCGCTCTAGTGAAGCAATATACCAGGAATTTAAACAGAGGGTCTTGTATCAAAGACTGGAAATGTCACTTTCACTGGCACCAGCCCGGAACGTGACTTATAACAACTTAAAAATAAAACATGAAGAATGCAGATGTGGATTCCATACAGGCCAGCAGCAATATCATTGCTCAAAGAGCTAGTTCAATTTCGGACTGTATTTACGGACTGCAACAAAGTTGCTATTCGGCAAGGAAACTAGTACCACAGATACTGTGGCAGCAAGAGTGTACTCACGACCTTTGAACTTCCCCATCCCCCCACCGGACTGAGAGCCGAGGCCTTGTCACACTGGGTGGTGGAAGGAACAGGACAGAAAGGAAGGAGACTGAGGTCCCCACATGTCTGAGGAACACATCTGTTCTGTTTGCTTCCAGCCAACCAGGAAGAGAATCGAGAAAGAAGAACTTAGCTGAACCCAAGAAAGAACAAGTCAAGATCCTGGATGCTCGCAAACGCTCTGCCCACCCCTCCCCCAAGCAGGGAAGTGAACGGGTCACCCCCACGCAAGGCCAAACCTGGCTATCCATGCAGTCTTCCACCAGCGCAGGACGCTCCAGGAGACCGCCTGCCCCCACACCTCCCCCACACTGGACCTCCATTAGCAAGGCCGCATTCCTAACAGCAAAACCTCCCCATCTCAGTCAATAGAGCCATTATATCGGAGGCCCGGCTAGTGAGGGACCTCAGGTCAGGCAGGCATAACTGCCACAGTTCACAAAAAATAATCTGCAAAGTCAGTACTTCACAAAAGCCGGTAACACCAACTACTAAAAGCACACTCTGACTCACTGATGGCTAATTCTCTGCTCTCAGATGCGAGCGTTCCTTATTTTCGTCCCAACTAGCTTCCCTACACCATTTTCCTAAAGAACAGCTCAAATGTCAGTTGGCTGATAAATTCCAAACTCAGAGAAAGGAGAGCTGGGTCCCTGAAGGCAGAGGACCTCTTAGGGCCTTTCACGAGAAGCTGGCACAGGAAGTTCCTGTGCTGGCCCAGCTTTGTGAACAGGGCTGGTTGGCCAAACTGCCCGGCCACAGCAGGGTCTGAGGGGAAAGCCTGATCTGCCTTTATTCCCAGGCACCCATTATCCCTATTGTTCTCCTATCTCTGCCAGCACTGTAGAGATGCCTAGCCCGGTTCAGGTCCCCTGCTAATCCCGCCCCAGTCCCCAAGCTTATCGAGCAGAGCAGCTGATTTCCCTGCCTACTCAAGTTCTCAAATGACAACTACATGGACCAGCTTCCCTGAGTACAAGGAGCAATCTAGCAATCCCCTGGACACTCTCTAATGAAAGTCCTAACAGTCCAGTGGCCTAAGGGTCCCCAGACATGGAGAACGAACGGGAGTCTGAAACCAGAGACCGGTAGGCCAATTGCTTTCATCCTAAACAAAATATCCCACACCGCCACCACCAGCTGTGCAGGCCAGGCTTTACCTTTCTGAACATGGATGATGTCAGGGAAGTTGGCCAGGTGCCCCTGATACAGGGCTAACAGGTCCATGACTGGGTCCAGGTCCTGCCTGGGCTGCTCGGCGAAGAGTTCGCCGATGGCGTCGTAGGCATCTCCGGTGAAGGCGATGGCCTGGTTCAGGCCCACCGAGAAGGCCTGCTGATCCAGTTCGAAGGCTTGGCTGAGGCCCCGGAAGGACTGGCCCACCTTCTGATACTCCTTCTTGAAGCCAGTCACCTGCTTGCGCGCGAACTCGTTGGCGGTGTGGTTGAGCTGCAAGGCGCTGTCATCCATCTTCTTGGTGAAGCATTTGAAGCCATCGATCTTGCTCTCCACCTCCTGCAGATCCAGGGCGGCGGCAGGGGGCGTGCTCAGAGTGAGGAAGAAGTTGGCACCCACCATCTCATCCTTCTCAGCCTTTCGCTTGCCCTGTTTCCAGGCCTTCTCGTCCGTGCTGCTGGGGCAGGTCAGAAAATGCTGGAAGACGTCGCACTGTGCCAGCACCGGGTGGCTGGCCATGTGATTCATCCACCAGATCAGGCCCTTCCTGCGCTTGGAGATGAAGTCCTCCTCGAAGCGCCCGGTGGCCTGCTTCTCAGGCAGGTGGGGCACCGAGATGACCGGGAACTTCTCGGCCAGGCGCGCGTACAGCCAGTCGAAGTGCTTGTAGCGCCGGTGCACGGGCACCTGGGTGTGCGTGGGCACCAGCTTGTACGAGATGTAGGTCTTCATGCCCTTGAACTTGGTCTGCTTGGTGGGGTCGTCGATGGTGCACTGGAAAGGGTAGGGGTTCTCCTGCCACTCGGGGCCGTAGGGCCCCAGCACCACGCACAGCTTGTCCCCGTCCTTCACGAAGCCCGACGCCTCGCCCAGCACGAAGGCCTCCCCGCCGGACTTGACGAAGGTGGAGAAGCGATTGAGGTTGCGGCTCACCGTGGCCGAGCTCTTGGCCCCGGACGCTTGAGGCTGCGGAGGCGCCGGGCCGCCGCCGCGGGAGCCGAGCGACAGGTCGGAGCGCGTGGACAGGCGGTAGCGTCCGGCCGCGCCGCCGCCGCCGCCGGCCGACGACGAGCCGTCCAGGTCCGGGTAGGCGCCGCTGCCCAGCGCGCCGGGCTCGTCGGCCACCGTGGAGCTGTCGTCCCAGTCGTCGTCCCAGTCGTCGTCGCTGCCCTGGCTGGCCTGGTAGCCGCCGTACAGCTGCTGCGGCGACGGCTGCAGCGCGCCCCCGCCGCACGGGAAGCCGGCGCCCGGCGGCTGGAAGGAGCCCGGCGGCGCCTGCGGCTGCAGCGGCGGCTGGAAGGCGGCGGGCGGAGCGGCCGCCAGGGGCTCGAAGCCCCCGGCCGGCACGTTGGCGTAGCGCGCCGGGACCCCGGGGCCGCCGTCCGCCGGGGGGCCGGGCTCGGGCGCCCGGATCACCTGCACGTACGAGGCCGGGAAGAGGCCGCGATCGCCGCGGCTGTTGACCCCTTCGAGCCAGCCCTCGATGTCCCGCTCGCTGCACAGGCTCAGCACCTCGTGCTCGCGCAGAGAGATCTCTCCGGGGTTCTCCGACCTGAAGTCGTACAGCGCCCGCGCGCGCAGCGCCATGGCCCCGAGCCCCGAGCCCGGGCCGGCCCGAGGGCCCCGCGGTCAGTGCCCGCGCCCCTGCGCGCCCGGGGAGCTGTGCGGCCGCTGCACGGCCCGCTCCGCCGCGCCCCGCGCCCCGCGCCCCCGCTCTGCTCGCAGCCCGGCTCTGCAGCTCCGGGGCCGCCGGCGGCGGCTGGGGGCGGGGCCCGGGCCGCCCACGTCCCCCAGCGGCGCCAATCCACCGCCGAGAGCCTCGAGCCAGGCAAAAGCAAGAGACAGCCGAGCGGCCGCGCCGGCTCCCGCTCCGGCTCCGGCTCCGCGGCCGCCGCTGCCCCCTCGTGGTGGGTGTGCAAAGGTGGCGCGCTCGGGTGGACCACGAGGCGGGCGGGTGGGTTTGGTTTTCTTTTCGGGAGGGAATTCTCTGAAATTGTTTCGGTTCTTTGGTTAAAAATAATAATAATAATGATAAAATCATCTCTTACAAAATGAGTATCTGTACCCACGGTAGCCGTTCCTTCCTTCTCTGACGGTTCGGAGAGAAAGCTCCTGAAACGCGGGATAAAGGCTGGCACGGTGAGGGCTCGCATTTGCACTGGTAAGGATGCGCTTGCCAGGGCTGTGTTCGCTGCAGGTACTGCTCCTCCTCTCCTTCCCGCGCCCTCTGATCATCTTGGCAAGCAGAGGGGGCGGACGGGAAGGTCGTGGTTGGACAAGAGGCAAGCGCGTGTAGGGAGAGAGCAGAAGGGCGTGCAGAGAACTCACATCCAACATGTGCACGAATGAGAGAGAGAGACAGAGACAGAGACAGAGACAGAGAGAGACAGAGACAGAGAGAGACAGAGAGACAGAGAGAGAGAGAGACAGAGAGACAGAGAGAGAGACAGAGACAGAGAGAGAGAGAGAGACAGAGAGAGCGCTTGGCTTGGGGCCAGGCTGCAGGAGTCATTCCATGTTCTGACACTTCCTTACACTTGACTCCCTAGAGTTGTGTGAATTCATCCTATGGGTGAAGGATGTGATGCATGCAGTCAGCGCACTTGAGTTGTTTGCCGTGCGGTTGTCATCTGGGGAAGTGCGCTTTCTGACCTCTTCCCTAAAGAGAGTAAGGGTCCCCAAATTTCAGGTACACAATAGGAAAGGTCCCCGTGTCCACACCTTCACATCTCCTCCTGTCACTGACCACTCCTCTCCTCAATAAACGCATAGTAAGTAAATCAAAGCTCACTTCCTGAGATTTTAATCAACCCGACCTCCATAGTTGCCTTGTTTCAGATCTTTTCCTTCTAGGTATGTATACTTTGCCCAAGGCTTCCTTTCTCACACTGTCCTTACTGAGTCTAGCCCCGTCCTTTGAAGAAAACCCTGACTGGGACTTTGCAGTCACAAGTTACTCATCTCATCCTGTAATCTGACCCTTCCTATGACAGTCTGGGTATCTGATCGGAAGAATAGTCCATTACCCTAAGCACTGTGGTAATCCAAGCTTCCTGTTGTAAACCACATAACCAGGACACCAGACCCCGACTGTGCCTCCTACCGCAAAACCTTAACTCAATCTCGGAAGTAATTCTGAAGTGTTCGGCATGTGACAGTTCTCAGGGAGCTATCATTGGCATTCTACTTCATCACTTGACGCCATCAGAAGCACGAAGGCGGCGCTAACTAAACAGCTTATATGATGCAGTAACTCGAGAGATGTTCATCCATGATGTTCCAGGCAAAATACAGTAAAGTCACTCCACTACTCGGCACTAAACTTTAGATTCAAGAGTTAGTAGCTTCAGGCTTATCTCAGGTGCAATAATAATTCCAGGAGCGTACATGAAGCTCTTACAGAAAGGTTGAACACCTGTGGAAGCAACAGCTAAGGACCGCCAGGGGAGTTGAGTCTATTGATAGCCCAAGCGCACACATCTGTGAGAGCCAGGCTAAGGACTCGGAGCCTAAGGACTGTGTTCCAGTGACTTTACAACTGCTGTTCAAATTGCTGACTTAAGTTTATAAACGTTTGTTAAATGAATTTTGACTTGGGATTAGGAAGAATTGCTAGCCATTTGTGAAATGACCTTAAATACACTTCTGCCATTTTTTTTGTACTATAAATGACATTCAGAAGAATTGATGATTATAGAAACAAATGTCAATCAACTCTCCAAAGCATTGAGGATGCTGTGCCTTCCAGTAGTGAACATTCATCCTAGATGTAATTCTTATTTAAAAACAAACAAGCACACTTTTCTTATTAGACTGAAACTTTTGTCTTTAACTTATGGTAAAATTATATGCATGGAAAATTATTGTCTGAAATAATTGGATTATTATCAGTAAGTGATCTTTACAACGATTATATCTAAGGTTTATACATTTTTCTTGAATAAAGAAGTCATAAGTGGGAAAAGGTCGAGAAGCCCTTCTCTAGAGCAGTGGCCCTCAACCTTCCTAACACTGAGACCCTTTAACACAGTTCCTCGTGTTGTGGTGGCTCCCAACCATAAAATTATCCATAGCTGTAATTCATAACCGTTGTGAGGCATAATGTACATCTGATATCAAGGATATTGACCCCCAGGTTAAGAACTGCTGCTCTAGAAGTAGGACGTAATTTATAATTTAGTGCATGTAGCCACTGTAGTTATCAACAGTTCCTGTCTCCTTATGATTTAGACGTCCGAAACACCTCTATTTTCTCCCTTCCTGCAGTGCCTGGCTCCTGTCCGCCTCGTCCGCTGGGCAAGCCACGCTGCTTCTTCACTGTCTTGGGACTGCCCCTGCTTAAGCTGCTTCTTCGCTGTCTTGGGACTGCCCCTGCTTTTGCCTTTGCTGTTCTCTTGCTTGGACCCCACTTACCCTAGAGGTCCAGCGTGCTGCACCCTTTCCTCATGCAGAGTCAGCCTGGCTCCATCAAGCCCCTTCCTTCCTTCCTCCCTCTCTCCCTCCTTCCTTCCTCCTTCCTTCCTTCTTTCTTCCTCCTTCCTTTCTTCCTTCCTTCTTCCTTCCTTCCTTCCTCCTTCCTTCCTTCTTTCCTCCTTCCTCCTTCCTTCCTTCTTCCTTCCTCCTTCCTTCCTTCCTCCTTTCTTCCTTCTTCCTTCCTTCCTTTCTGTTTTGAAGCCCCAAGAAGTGAGATGGAGAGCACCTGTGTGCCTGGGTCCCTGAGTCTCTACTCCCAACCCTGCCCTTTGTTGGGCTAAGCCACTGAACTAGCAGGGTTGGTGTGCTGAGACAGCTGGCATTAATTACTCACCTAACACGGTCTCCCTCCCTCTGTCCCACCATCCAGAGGCCCATCTCATTTTCTTTGTAGCACTGGCTGTCTGACATCAACACATCTGTGCATATTAATTATCTCCTCCTAGTACAAAGTAAACCACTTCAGGCGGCGGTGATATTCTGAACGCCAAGGGCATAGCAATGAACAGAACAGAGTAGGCAATCAGCAAATACTTGTTTAATGATGCTTCCTCCCCCAAATGGTGTCAACTCTGAGAAGTAACCCTCACTGTGTCTGGGCCCTCCTGGTTTGATCCCTGCTGCATCCAGCTCAAGCTAAACGTTTCAAAGGGCAACTGAACAATACTTCTCATCAAGTCAACAGACTTAACACTGACTCACCCACCCAGACCACCACTGCAAACTTTCTGAGATTACTGGAAATGTCATTGAATGGGCTGAATGGGTCATTATCGTTTATACAACACTGTGTTTATATAATTACCGGAAACCATGCATATAATATGTCAAGCGTTACACAAACGAGTGTATAAGCCCTCCCACCTCCCACCGCCATTATGTTAGTCCCTGCTGTTTTCCGGGCCGTTCCTCCAGGCACAGAACGGACACTGTTGTCAGCCACAGACTGTCTGGTCAAGGCATGTGGTTGGTGAGTGACCTAGGAGCCACTCAGCCGTCTTGAGAACTTCCATTCCCTGAGTCATGGGCCTGTGCTTTGCTGGTTCCTCAAAATTACTGTTACTATTAAAAGGGCTGAACTAGAAACTGTGTCTGAGGGCTTAGATACAGGGACAGAGCAAGCTATACGGAAGGCCAATGACTGTCCCTGGGTCTGTTGGTGACACTTGTAATTAAAACTTTACTAGGACCATTTTTTAAAAATCATTTTTCTTCACTTCGATATATGCCCTGAATACTAAGTTAAATACTCATAGAGTGGATAAATAAATGGAAAAAGTTTTCCAACCCTTATTCCTCAAAAATAGGAATAAAAAAATCTACTTCGGAGCCAGGTGCTGTCATACCTGCCTTTAATCCTAGCACTCGGGAGGCAGAGGCAACCAGAACTCTGTGAATTCCAGGCAGACCTGGTCTACATTGCAAGTTCCAGGACAGTCAGTACTACACACACAGACTCTGCCCCCCCCCAAAAAAAAAGAAAAGAAAAGATCCTCAGGGGTTGGAGAGGTGCCTTGAGTCTTAGTAGTACTGGCTGCTCTTTCAAGGGACCTAGGTTCCATTCCCAGCACCCACACGACAGCCCACAACTGTCTGTAACTCCAGTTCTCTAGCATCTGTCTGTAACTCCAGTTCTCTAGCATCTGTCTGTAACTCCAGTTCTCTAGCATCTGTCTGTAACTCCAGTTCTCTAGCATCTGTCTGTAACTCCAGTTCTCTAGCATCTGTCTGTAACTCCAGTTCTCTAGCATCTGTCTGTAACTCCAGTTCTCTAGCATCTGTCTGTAACTCCAGTTCTCTAGCATCTGTCTGTAACTCCAGTTCTCTAGCATCTGTCTGTAACTCCAGTTCTCTAGCATCTGTCTGTAACTCCAGTTCTCTAGCATCTGTCTGTAACTCCAGTTCTCTAGCATCTGTCTGTAACTCCAGTTCTCTAGCATCTGTCTGAAACTCCAGTTCTCTAGCATCTGTCTGAAACTCCAGTTCTCTAGCATCTGTCTGTAACTCCAGTTCTCTAGCATCCGATGCTCTCTTCTGGCCTCTGGTCACCAGGCATGCAGGCAAAATATCCACATGCATAAAATAAAACCTAAAAACCTTTTAGATCCCCTCCCTTGGGTCAGGTCAGGATTTAATGAAATAGTAACTTTCTTTGACTACTAATAACAGTAAGAGGCAGGCCAGTTTTTTTTTAAAGTCAGCTCTAAGGCAGAACAGTTTATTCCTATGGTGACCTGGAGTGTTCACCTGGATGGATTTCCCATCATACTTGGCTTCTATAATGTTCATTTCCTTTGCAGAAGGATTTAGAGTTGAGAACATACAATTCTCTGAAAGTTTATCCTCCACTTTGGAGGAGTTCTTCATTTTCATGCCTGGGTCTCCTTCACACACAGCTCATTTCTGCTCTAAATGCTTCCATATCCTCAGACACGTGTTTCCCTAATTCCGCGTGGTCACATGGCTGATGAGTGCGTTCCTTTGGGCATACTTCCCCATTCTCCCTTAAGCTGTTTGTTGCCTTGAATTGGACTTCCAGTTTTCTTTCCACTGTGAGCATGCTCAGTTCTGTGGTCTAGAAAGGAATGGTCCACATTGTTTCCCCCCAACCGGAAGTCACTAATTGTCAAACCAAGACCTGAATCTGGTTTAATGTTTGGTTTGATCAACATGTCTCCACCCTGACATACAGTGATTTGACCAGAGCTTTGGTGTATGTGTGTGTGTATGTGTGTAAGTGTGTATGTGTGTGTGTGTATGTGTGTATGTATGTATGTGTGTGTATGTGTGTGTATGTATGTATGTATGTATGTGTATGTATGTGAGTGTGTGTGTATGTATATGTATGCATGTGTGTGTATGTGTATGTGTGTAAGTGTGTATGTGTGTATGTATGTATGTATGTGTATGTATGTGAGTGTGTGTGTATGTAGTGTATGTATGTGTGTATGTGTGTATGTATGTGAGTGTGTGTGTATGTAGTGTATATATGTGTGTATGTGTGTATGTGTGTATGTGTATGTATGTGAGTGTGTGTGTATGTAGTGTATGTATGTGTGTATGTGTGTATGTGTATGTATGTGAGTGTGTGTATGTATGTGTATGTGTGTGTATGTAGTGTATGTATGTATGTGTGTTGTGTATGTGTGTGTGTGTGTGTGCGAGCATGCACGCGCGTGTTCATTATTGATGATGATTGTTTTATCTTTATGTTTGTTTTTTTAAGACAGGCTCTCATGTAACCCAGAACAGCTTCGAGTCCCTCATCCTCCTGCCTCTGCCTCCCAGTGCTGGAGTTGCAAGTGTACTTCTCTATGTAAGGCCAGTTTAGGCTTTTTTGTTGTGCAAAGAAACATGTATCCAACAGATATGGTCCTTTGCATTTTGAACATTGTCCTGATTTGCCTGTGATGCTGGGAAAAAGCAGGGAATCACAGTGCTTAGTCAGTCAGTGATCACAAGAGGAAACTACCCAGCCTGTACTCTAAGGTGTTGGGCGGCTAAGCTATGGTGGTCCATGGGAGATGTATACTAAGTACATTTCCAATCTATGATTATTTTAATTAACCCCAGCATATGTTGAGCAGCATCTGTGTTGGATTTTGTCTTAAAGTATGGCTCCAACTTCCTAAGGTAAGGAGGCATCAGAAGATGTAGCCACACTAAGCTAGCATCTTTGCATAGTGGTTACTAGCTTGCTTCTGTACCTGGGCTCTGTTCTCTAGAGAATCACAGTGTCCACGTATCCTCAGTATCTTACTCTTTCTTATCTTTCATCTCTGTTCTGTACACAACTTCCTGGGCAGAATCAGTAATTTCCACAGCATCACCATGGATACAGAGCAGTCATCCCACAGCATCACCATGGATACAGAGCAGTCATCCCACAGCATCACCATGGATACAGAGCAGTCATCCCACAGCATCACCATGGATACAGAGCAGTCATCCCACAGCATCACCATGGATACAGAGCAGTCATCCCACAGCATCACCATGGATACAGAGCAGTCATCCCACAGCATCACCATGGATACAGAGCAGTCATCCCACAGCATCACCATGGATACAGAGCAGTCATCCCACAGCATCACCATAGATACAGAGCAGTCATCCCACAGCATCACCATGGATACAGAGCAGTCATCCCACAGCATCACCATGGATACAGAGCAGTCATCCCACAGCATCACCATGGATACCGAGCAGTCATCCCACAGCATCACCATGAGTTCTTCACACCTGTCTCGCCTAGTCCCCTTCTGAGCTCCACACTTACGTGTAAACATCTTCCAGATACTTCTCCCAGGATATCCTTCCTGTCTTCTACAGATGAGGATGCCCTGGAATAAGAATACGGTGCTTGCTTCATCCTTCAGACTACGGGTGAGGGAAACGTGTGTGGCAATCGCAGGGCATCCAGAGACTTGGCAAACCAGGGCGGGGGGAGAGGTGTAGTTGGGAAAGGCCTTCTGAAGCAACCGGGGTCTGCTTTGCATAATGTGGGCTACAGGGGGGAGGGAGGGAGAGGGAGGGAGGGAGGGAATGAGGGAGGGAATGAGGGAGGGGGAGGGAGGGAGGAGGGAGGCAAGGAGGGAGGGGGAGGGAATGAGGGGGGATGGAGGAAGGGGGAGGGAGGGCAGCCTGTCCCAGGAGAAGCTCCTCCTTCAACTCTCCCCCTGTTAAGGAGTCCAGGGCTCTCCCAAGAGGGCTGTCACTTGCTTTTGGTGTGGCCTTTAGTGAAGCCTCTGTCTCATTAATACAACAGCGCCTCATTCAGCACCTTTGCCTGGAGGTCAGAAACAGCACAAGGATTTAAATTCAAAGTTTAAATGAGTGAAGCAAACTAACCCAGCAGTGAGGGTCGGCTTTCACAGGGTGTACTGCCAGCTCCTCTAAGACTTGGATTTTGCAGGAGTATCTCTAAGACCAGGGAATGAATGCGCTTTAAAGAAGTCATTGATTCAGACGCCCGTGCATGCTCTGCAGTGGGGTAGGAAGTGATAAGAAAACCTTTGAGGACCAAGAGTTCGCCACCGTCTAAAAGGGGACTCTGGGGTTAAGGCTTTAACCCCAGATGACATGCATGGGTATGGGAATTGTGTTGTAGCGTGGTTTGGTTTTTCTGAGAAGCAAGATTTGTTTGCAAAAAGTCCTGATTTTGAAAACAGCACATGAGCCGATCACCAGGCACCCAATGGCAGAATTTACTTCCCAGCATTGAGTGGTCAGCACCCATTCTGCCGGTCCAAGTTCTCTCTTCCCTGCTGGGGAATGCATGTCTGAGGTCCATCTGCCTGGTGGTGTTGTGCGGCCTGTGCTGTATTTCTGGTAATGTTTAAAGAATCCCCAGGAATTTGAGCACAGAGGGCAGACCTGGTAGAAGGATGCTGGCTTCCCGGGAAGGTGGATCAGGGACTGTCCCTGGTCCCTGAACAGTCGTGGACCACACCCTCCCCTGAAGAAAAGCTCTGTTGTCTGTGACACAAACCCGTCTGCTCCCTGTCATAGCAGGAAAGACAGCCTGTTTGGGAGGGAACATTTCCCATCTCATCTTGCACATGTTGGCCAAAGGAACAGTGCGTGCTTCTAGAAACCAGACGGGCGGGAGTGTATCAGCTAACTTTTCAGTGGCGTGGATAGCGTGGAGGCCAACAAATCTCATACAGCTTTCCAAATTAATTCAAAAATATACTTCAGATTAATTCAGGGTCACACACACCACTGAATATCAGATAAAAAATAAAATTCATGTGAACAGAAAAGTTTATAATAAAACAGCCAATTTTCTGTTTTGCAAATATTACGACTATATTCTTCAATAAAGAGTTATTTTGAAATTCAAAATAAATATGTAAAAAAGTCTTTTAAATAGTTACTTCTATATAAATATGTTCCTATATAAAATAACACCCCCAGCTCTGGAGATCAGTCCACGGCTAAATCATTAAGAAAATTTACAAATCCCTTCTGCATTGCCTCGATGTCCTTGTTATCAAAATCTGGGAGCCCATAAAATATATGCAAATATGATCAGCAGATGTCGATGCAGTTCAGACCTCCGAGGCTCTGAGAGTGATCGTTGAGAAACACCCTGAGAAGGTCAACGGGCCACAGAGTCTGACCTTCGGTTAACCTTCAACTATGTCTAAGGAGAGCCTAGTGCATGAGAGGAAAAGACCAGCCTACCAGGATGCGGCAATGTGCTTCCGGTCTTCATGGAGTAGGGGCAGGAGGGAGGGAACGAGGAATCGTAGCACACCAGCTGTTGGGGTTCCTAAGACTTCACTGACAGTTTTCAGAAAGTTCAGGAAGTTTGTTAATCCCACCCATCCCAACCCCCACATCGATCAGACGCTCTAAGGAACTGGATATATTCTGTCACCAGCAATTTAGCACCTGAGTACCTGTAATGTACTCAATACAGGGTTAGTGGGGTCCGTACTAGAGCTAATACACAAACTAATCACAGCAGCCTCCTGCAGGGGGTGGGAGAATGGGAAGCTGAGCACTCCAGTAGGCAGAGGGAAATAGATCTCAAAGTATCATTAATCATTTCAAACCTGTTTTAATCGTATGCACATACAGGTACACAATCATGGGTGTTAATAACACAGGCAAACACAGAGCGTGGTAGCTAATCTTGGTTGTCAACTTGATGAGCCTGGGAAAAGGCTATCTCAACTGAAGAACTGACTCAAACAGACTAGCCTGTGGGCATGTCTATGGAGACATTTTCTTGACTGTTAATTGGTGGAGACAGTCCTGGCACACTATGGGCGGTACCCCACTAGGCAGGTTGCCCTGTGTGTATAAGGAAAATGGCCAAGCAGACATGAACAAGCCACAGTTCCTGCCTGGTATGCATAAGCCAAATAAACCCTTTCTTCCCCTAGTTACTTCTAGTCATGATTTTATCATAGCAACAGAAACCAAATTAAGATATATGTGTGTGCATGTGTGTGTGTGTGTGTGTGTATTATATGAGTACATAAAACACCGACTGCTAATTTTATAAAAAAGCATTTTCCTGAGACCAAGAGCTGGTCGGTGGAGGTCTGTGATTAAACCCACATCTACCAGATGCCAAGCTTTTGTTCACAGCTCCCATTGCTGCCCCCCCGCCCGCGGCCATTGGCAGGAGGAAGAGCAGAGGTGTCTGTCGTAGGCTTTGTTTATTAGCTTGGGTAGACATGGCATCCCTCAGGGTTTGAGACTTAACACCTAAGACAGAGCAAAGCCTCTCCCCAGTTCTACCTGCTGCAGATAAATGTAACTCGAGGAAGGAAGGGTTGGTTTTTCCACACAGTCTGAATGTCCAGTCCATTATAGCACGAGGACATGGTGGCAGGAGCATAAATCATGGTCACGTTACGTCCTCAAGGAGCAGGGAGAGACACACTCTGGTGCTCACTTTCTTCTTCTCATTCAGTCTATGACTCTACCCACACTGAGGATGCGTCCGTCTTCCCATCGCTTAACCCAGTCTAGAAACTCCTTCACAGACATGCCCAAGATGTTCGCATTCTAGGTGATTCTGCAGCCAGTCAAATCGACAAGACTAACCGTCACCCTCTCCTGTGTCTAAAAGAGGCACGTTATACATCGTCCTGGAATTTGCTTCTTAAATTTATGGTCGGTCTTACTAGTCCCATGCAGTGTAGGAGAAGAAAGATAAATTGCTCTTCATCCCCAACAGTGCTGACTCGGGGAGCTTGGAACTGAAAGGAACGGAAGGGTTTTTGCTACGCGCACTTCCTATGTCCGTGGACGGTAACCCACGGAAATGAGGAAGTGTCTAGGGTGGGCCTGAGAAGGTTGCTTTGACACCAAGGTTAAATATTGTTTCCTGGAATGAAGGGGGAGCCATGTGGGGGAAGGATCTGGTAGCACAGAACACAGTGCCACGGATGGTCCTTTCTTCACCAAGACCTCCTTTATAGAAAGACACTCACCGGGATTTAGCAAAACATCGAGTTCCTGTTAATGGATGTTTCTGTCACCCTGGACCAGCTATTTTCTGAATTACAACAACATGCTATAACAAAATCTATGCAAGCATTGCTTTCCAGTTTCCCCCACAGTGCCTGGGTCCCTTGTAGATCTGTTTGCCTGTAATCCCGGCTTTATATCCTGGCTACTGTAGGCAAGCTCTGACTTCCAGTAATCGAATCTGCTGAAACCACTAATAATATGCAAGTTAACAGACAAGGCATGCAATCTCACTAACAAAAAGCAGAGCATGGTGTAATCCCAGCTATTGAGAGGTTAAAGCAGAGAATCTTGAGTGTGAGGCTAGCCTGAGTTGGAACAACAAAGCCTCACCCAGGCTCCAGCAAAACAAAATGCACTCACATGTACAAATACGAAACTTGAGGAGCCTGAAGGTTGCTTAGATCTGCTGGATGTGCTGCTCATCTCTAGGCTGTCTCTCTGCTCCCATCACCTCCTAAACAAACCACGTGCATTACATCCTTCAAGTTGCGGAATGATTTCTGCCTCCCTGGCTGAAACCTGACCGATGCTCACATCTCCTCAAAGCCACAATCACGGTGTTTGTACAAGGCGAATCCCACACAACTGCTAAAGCACAGGGTAGGAGGAGCATTCTGTGAACTGCTCCTATCTTAAAAAGAACTTTGAAAAGTCTCCTGCCTTTCCTGACTTCTTATCATGGAATGTCTACAAAGGGCCCCTTAGCTATCTACTGCCTTTCTTAACTATCTACTGGTGGGCGGCAAGCCCTTTCAGAAGCCTGTCCTGCTATAAGCTCAGAGTTTCTTACAGTGGGAGGCATCTGGGCATGGCTCAGCTACCTCCTGAGCTCAGGGTTCTCTAGGGCTACAAGAGGTCAGCTGGATGGTGTGGCCATCTACAGGCCTGAATGAGGAGAAGCGGCTCCTGCTTCTGAACTCATCCAGTGTTGACAGAACTTGTCCCTTGAGGCTAGGGCACCACGCTCCCTGTTTTCCTGCTGGCTCTTGTTTTGGGGCCCCTGTCATCTTGAAGAAGCTATCTGTAGCCTTCCTGCATGGCCCTCCCATAACATGGCACCTTCAAATCCAGCAAGAAAGTTTTCCATACAGTTAAGACAGTCTTTTATGACAAAGTGTGATCAACACTGGATCATATTTGCCACTGTCTTACAGTCTAGAAGCAAGTTACAGTCCACCAGCACAGGGGGACAGAATGATACATGGGCGTGGCTCACTGGGGTTGCTCTGTTTTGTCTACCACCCTACCTACAGGGCGACGAGATTGCTATTGAATGCACAAAGCCTCACATCCAAACAGACTTGATTCTTTTCAAGATAATGTGGGCTTGGCAGATTAGATTTTAGGAATAAGAAGAGCAAAGAGTCCTCGCTAGAAGTATTAATAGGATGTTGCAGGCTGAGGCGGGACGGTGGCACAGCTGGTCAGAAGTAAGCGAACTGGACGTGGAGGGTTTATCAAAAGAGTCAGGAGGCTTGGAACCATGGCCGAGGCACCAAGGACGCACGTGGAAGCTTAAGAGTAAATGCTCCAGTTTCACAACACAAGCTCTTTGTTTCTCTTCCTGCTTCACAGTCCTAGCTGGTTTCAAAGGGGCCTTCCATGCTGGGAAGGAGGGGAGGGGAGAAGCATCCCGTTCAGCAGTGTCAGTGTGGAGAGGCCACGTTTAGCTTCTTCTCTCCAGTGCTCTCAAGCTCCTTGTTAAACTTCCTAGCTGCGTCCAAGTTCTCCTCCTTCCCTGTCCTGTTTGAAGGGGTTGGCTGGGGACTTGACATTGTGCAGACCAGTTAAATTCCACAGCTCCAGGAGGTCCTTATTCCCTCCTCAGCCTCAGTTCCTCTTTGTACTCTTCAACACACACACACACACACACACACAGGCGAGCATGTGAGTGCACACTTGTGATGGGAGATGTCATTTTGTAAATATGTGCTCTTTTTTAATTGGTTAGTGAATAAAGCACTTTTGGCAAATAGGAAGGCAAGATAGGCGGGACTAAGAGACAAGGAGGATCCTGGGAGATGTAGGAGAGGAGATTCAAGATGTAAAGACTTGAGAGAGCAGAAATCCAGATCCTCTCTCTGGTAAGATGAGACCACGTGGAGATACTTAGATTGATAGAAATGGGTTAATATTTAAGACAAGGCTAACCAATAAGAAACGCTAATAACAGGCCAACAGCTTTATATCTAATACAGTGTCTCCGTGTGTTATTTGGGGCTGGCACGGCTCTGGGACCAGGCTGGCGGGAAAACTGCTTGTAAAACACTTGTGCACAGCCCGGGGAGTTTTACACTTTGTAGTTTCAGCTTTCCAATGCAGATGGAATCTCCCATTTGCTTCTCCAGCCTTAGTTGGAAATGAAGGATGAAAGAACAAATTCTGACTTTCAGCCATGCCCCTTCCCATCGGTCGCCCAGCTAAGGTCAAGTTCCAGTTTCTCTCTACTATCCCTTCATGTTTCGCCATCTAGTCTGTGAAACAAGAACAAGCAGAGTCTTCCTTGACGTACATCAGCGACTCCCACAGAGTCATGAGAGTCTGGTCATTCTTTTCTTTATATACAAATGCCTGGTTGGCTGGTTCATGTGTTTTGTTTTTGAGACACAGTCACACTATACAGCTCAAGCTAACTCGAAACTCATGACCTTCCTGTCTTTACCTCCCGAACGTTAGGACTGCACGTGTGCCATTGGACCTGGCTTAGGTGCATAGCTAGCTTTTCCAACCTTCCATCAACAGACTCCCCTGTCTCCAGCTTCCCAAAGCCTCCATTCCCAGCTTATCTGTTCATTGACTCCTTTCACAGGAGACCCCTACCTGGCCTCTAGTAGGATGGTGTGGCAGACTAGGCTCAGAGATCAGACTGCCTGGGTTCAAACCCAGCCAGCTCTGTCTTTCTGGCTGACTATATTAATTATGTTTCCTGTGATTGGAAGCAGGACAAAAGAAGCTTTGGGGATGAAAGATTTATTTTGGCCTACAACCTGAGGGGATACAGGTCATCACTGCAGGGGATGCATGGCCGCAGGGGATGCATGGCAGTGGGAATGTGAGGTGGCTGGTCACCAGGTGACTGCAGGGCCTGTCAGGTTGACAGTCAGTGTCGGCCATCATGTGACATTGAGCAAGTTGCTGCTTTTTGTGTTTTAGTTTCATCAGCTGAAAATGGAGGAAATAGAATTGTTGGGGTTTTGTTGTTGTAGTTTGTTTCTTTGTTTTTGCTTTTGAGAGAGGGTTTCACTGTGTAGTCCTAGCTGTCTATGTAGACCAGGCTGGCCTTGAACTCATAGAGATCTGCCTGCCTCTGCCTCTGGGATTAAAGTCATGCACCACCACTGCCCAGCCAAGGAAATAGGGTTGTTTTAAAGAGCACACACACGCACACTCACAGTACACACAAATATCACACACCATACACCACACACACACACCTGTAGCCTTTCCCACACCCTACAGTATACATATAGCACACTCATAACCCACACACACAAAACACACACAATTGCCTTGGTAATTAGAAACACAGATGTTGAGAAGTTGTTCACCAATTTCACTGTCATAACTTAGTTATGACACCATTCCTCATCAATAAGACTAGCAGTTACTCATTTTGACCAGTTTAATATTTTATTATAATTATATATTACTATAAATTATTGTAAATCTTAGAAAACTATCCATTTCCAATTTTTTTCCCTCCTTCTCGATAGCCAAATTCTAGCAGACTCTTCAAGAACCAGCTGAAATATACAAGTTACTCTCAGATGAGTTCTGGCCAGGTAGAGAGCCATAGCAGACCACTGGCGGGTAGGACTCAAGTTAGTCCCCTTATTATTGGCAGAGTTGAAGTGTGGGCTTTCTACAGCATGAGGAACAAATCCGCCTAGCATCTCTGCAAAAGGCTTTGCCTTCTCTTCATGGGACACTCTCAAAGTCTGTCTGCTGTGAGAACATCTCCCTGCTTCCCTAGAACGAGAGCAGAGAGAGAAGCCAGAGGACCGTAAGGGATGTTTTCTTCCTAAAAGCCAACACGTAAGGCCTGGCCCACTCCTGCCTGCGTGGACGCTTCCCACATAAACTGTAACTTCTTGAATCTATTCTCTTGGTATAGAAAGCCTGAGAGCTGCTCAGTGGCAGGCCCCTGTTCTCATCACCCTGCATCAGATGCACTGTGAAGCCACTGATATTGACGGTGCTGCTGTACACGGCTGAACACAGCCCACACCGTCGGTTAACGCCAAAGCTGGAACTGACGCCCAGCCGCGGCCAGTGTCTGCCTTGAACAGCGCTTGACTCTGAAGTTGCAAGGGGTGGAAGCTGGGTACAAACCAGCCCCATGATGTCCAGTTAAGGGAAGTGTTTTTAGTAACAGCTAGAGCAAGGGCGGTGTCGTTAGAGACAGTCCCATGACAAGTTATTTTTGGAGGGAGGGGACAGGGTCTTGCAATGTAAACCGGGCAGATCTTGTATTCTCAGTCTTCCTGCTTCGCCCACACACACACACACACAGACACACACACACACTCACACACTCACACACACACTCACACACACTCTCACACACACACACTCTCACACACTCACACACACACTCACTCTCACACACTCACACACACACTCACACACACTCACACACACACTCACACACACACACACACTCATCGGCCAGGGTTACAGGAATACACCACTGTGTCAGGCATGCCGATGCGCAGAGATCAAAATTCTCAGTGGGGAGGGAAACTGCATGTGGATAGAGAGACGCCTTCCCAAGCCACTCACAGCACGCTGAAATCTTTTTTAAGTAGTGCAGGTTGACCCAGGACCTCCCACATGCTAGCAATACCCCTAGCCCGTTTTCACCTTCTATACTGAGAGTCTCATGAAGCCGCCCAGGCTAGCCTTGAATTAGCACGTCTCCCCCGTCTCAGGATTCAGAGTAGTTGGGAAGAATCATCGGGCCCATCTGAAATAATCTTGTCGTGGAAAACCCAAGCACTTGTGCAAAAATAGTCACAGTGGCTCATGTTTATTTGGCAAAAGGTGTTTGAGGCTTTGTTTCTGAAGTTGTTTATGTAAACGTATATCTAACGAAAAGCTAAGATAAACTTCATTGTTTTATGGAATAATACAAATGTATCAAAACCATGTCTAGATATTAATATTTGGTTTCATAACTTTACATTTCATTTTTTTTTTTTTTATTAATTTTAGTCAGAATCCCAGACAGGAAATTGTTTAAAAATCGGTCTCTAAGCTGTTTCATCTGTTTACCACTAGAGGGCACTATGTCTACGTTTATCTTTGAACCTTCCTGGGCATTACACAGCCACCAGTTGATGTCAGGCTGTGAAGCCGGAGCAGGATGTGGAAGAGAAAGGGGCAGCTTTTAGTGACGCGATGTCAGTTCCTGATTTCAATGCCTCATGGGAGACTTGATTTTTCATAAGACATTTGTGTGGAGGTTCAGTTTGATGATGGGAGGTCAAAAGAACTCAAAGATAAAAAAAAACAGTACCAGTACTAAATGTCATTTCTAGATGAACAGATTCTAGAAGAACAGCTGTCTAAGGTTGGCCTCTAATCTAATTTGCCCCCACCACTTTACTGGAATGTAATTAGAGGGATCATTTAAGGGCCAGTATGACAGCTTATGTAATAAGAGCTGTGTTTCTATCTACTAACTTTTCTTTCATTATCAAGATACAAATGGATATGCTTAACAAAGGGTTTTTATTTTTTTCTTCATACAGCATCTAGGGGTCTTGATAGTATGACTTATGGCATGATGTTGTGCTAGAATGATGTCTCATTTTCCCATGGATGTGGCTGCCTTCGCAGTAACATGCATTTAATTTATCCCACAGTTGCAAAAAAACAAAACAAAACAACAACAACAACAAAACAAAAAGCCCAGCTCCGCTGAAACTGATCGGTCATGCACTGCACGCCATCAATCTCAATCTCTCCCCGTGTGGCTCGCTATCTGACCCTGCTTGCTAAGACCGCCATGAGCTCAGAGTCACTATGACAACCCTTGGGTGATAAATACATTGCTGATATTTTCATGAGAAGATGGCAGCTGAAGTGTCAGCCCTGACCACACCAGTTACAGGTAGAAAGGGCATCTAGATTCACCCTACATGAAACACACGCTACCCTCCCCCAAAACCCTACTTAAATCTCAATCTTGAAAGACATGGGTAAAGGACCTACCAGCCGTGCGAGTTTCAGATGCAGAACTACAGTCGACCTCCAGCTTACAGGCAATTTCTTTACTGCTGCTACTGAATGTGAATGCAGGGAGCTATTCTTTCTCTTCTAGGATCTGAGGGAAAGGAAGCGAATGAGAATTCATATGGCCTGGATATCTCATACAGTCATTTCACTTGAATCAGACTTTGGACACTTTCCATCCAGAACAGTGGTTCTCAACCTGGGGGGGGGGGTCACACACCAGATACCCTGCGTATCAGATACTCATATTATGATTCATAACAGTAGCAACATTACAGCTATGAAGTAGCAACGAAATAATTTCATGGTTGGGGGTCACCACAACACAAGGAACCGTGTTAAAGGGCCACGGCGGTAGGAAGGCAGAACCACTGCTCTAGAAGCTGCCATCAAGTATTTTGATGTTCCGTGTCTTCTGGGGTCTTGTAGCAGCCGTTGTTCCTCGGAAGAGCCTACTAACGAAGCTTTTAGCTTTTTAATTATGACTTTATTGTAATGGAAATTTAGTTAACGAATTCTGTTAACTCAGAAGCATCAATGAGAGTAATAGCGTACAAGAATTTTAGCATTTGTGAGCGGAGCACGTTCACATCAGTGCACGAGGTAAAAGTGCGTGCACTTGGAAGGCTGGTGGAACCGTGGGCCCTTTGCTGGCTGTGTAGGGCCCCAGGGCCCTCTCCTGGACAGCCTGTGTACCCACTCGCTTTCATGAGGTTATAATAGGAAGTAGCAGTTACTGTGGGAACTCTATCTCTGTTTCCAAAACTCCAAATAACCACAAAGGTTATTATATTCAATAATATTTTACCACAGTCATGTGTTTTTCAGTTTAACATGATGCAGATTAACGGGGGGGGGTTGCAAATGGACTCCTCCTCAGCAAGTGGAGATCCAAAGACAGAAGTGAGTTCCTCTATACTGAAACGCCAGAAGGCAAAGGGGCTTGCACATGGCTTTAATCCCAGCACCGGGAGGCAGAGGCTGGCACATCTCTGAGCTTCAGGCTATCTGGTCTACAGAGCAAATTCCAGAACAGCCAAATTCAGGCAGTGAGGGAGACCATGGAAAACAGAAAGCTGTTGAAGGTGTAATTTACAGGGGCGCACACTCCAGCCCCAGCAAGCATCAGAACTTGGCGGCTTTGGCCACGTGGTTTCGGCTTTAGTGTCAAGGGTAGTAGAAAGGCATTATGGAATCTCCTTCCACAACTAGACGCCATTTCCAGAAGCTGTGAAGCTGAAGCCTGGATTGCCTTGGAGAACCCAAGCTGTTTCAGATGCCAGAGTCGTGGGACACCAGCTGAGGGGAGCTGCTGACAGGGAGAGGAACCAGCTCAAGAGAGGGCCATGTGTTGCAGTCATCAGCAAAGTTGGAAGGAGTTGGAGATCTGAAGAGAGTTTTGACATCAGGCTTGGAGATGCAGAATTCAGTTTGTTCAGCTGGTTTTTTTGGTCTTGCTCTGACCCAGTATTTGGAATGGTAATGCAATGTCTATCCTGAGTCATTATATGTTGAAAGTATGTGATCTGACTTTTTTATTTTTGTTTTATAGAGGATTATAATTAAGAGATTGCATGAATCTCAGAAGAGACTGAACTTTGGGCTTTTAAACATTGTTGAGACTGTGATGGGCTATAGGGACTTTTGAAGTTGGACCGGATGCAATTTTTGCTTTATGATATGACTACGGACCTTTGGGGAACCAGGGGATGGAATGTGGTGCTGATGACCCCAAAAGGGGGTGGCACTATTAGGAGGTGTGGCTTTGCTGGAGTGGGTGTGGCCTTGTTGGAGGAAACGTGTCGCTGTGGGGTCGACTTTCAGGTCTCATATGCTCAAGCTACATTCAGTGTCTCAGTTCACTTCTTGCTGCCTTGTATCAAGATGTAGAATTCTCCAGCACCATGTCTGCCGACAGACCACCATACTACCAGATGCCATACTCACCACCACGATGATAACGCACTGAACCTCTGAAACTGCCACCACAATCAAATGTTTCCCTTTATAAGAGTTGCTGTGGCCATGGTGTCTCTTCACTGCAATAGAACACTAAGACGGGGCTTGAACTAACTGGGTAATTGGACAAGGAAGCAAGTCAGCAGACATGTTACTTTCACAGATTTGCTTGTGCTCATTTCCTCTGGCCTCCACTTCCCACCCTTGACAAGAACGAGCACTTCTTGCCATTTTGGAACAAGGAGAGTATCTTTCACTGTAGTTCACATTTATAATGTCAGTTTTCCTACAGCGACATGCAGGGTGGAGCCAGGAGAAGCCTGGGGATCTCGTGGGCCAGTGAGCCTGGGTATGCAACGGTGGACAGCAACGAGACCCTGTCTCAAACAAGAGGAAAGGCAAGGACCAACACTCAAAGTTATTCTCTGATCTACACACACGCGCGTGCACACACACACACTCGAGTGAGTGAGCAATGGAGAGAGATCAGAGGGAGGCACACAAAAAACACAAAGACATACAGAGACAGAGACACAGACAGACAGACACACACACACACACAGAGAGGTGAGGAAGAAAGGTCAGTTCTTTTATTATCATTTTTTTCAAGTGTCCTTATTTCAAAATGACGTATTTTGGGTGACATGTTCTTGACTGTGGCATGCTCTTGACTCTTTCGGATGGAACAAGTTATGAATAAATGAAATAAATTTTATTCTTTTGGGGTGACTATAGTTTCAAATGGGTTAGCAATACAAAGAAACCCCCCTTTCCCTTTTATCCAGTTTCCCCCCATGGACAGCATCTGGCAACAACAACTACAACTAGAATAATGACTTTGATAGTCAATAACCACAAATGTAGAAAGCAATGCTGAATTGGACTGGTGGTTTCGTAGTGAGGATCTGCCAGGTACACCAAGGACATTTATGGGCAAAGACAGTAGGAGTTTTTCTAACACGATCGGTACTGGCTGGTTTTGTGTGCCAACTTGACACAGTTCGAGTCATCAGAGAGAAAGGAGCCTCAGCTGAGGAAATGCCTCCATGAGATCCAGCTGTAAGGCATTTTCTCAACTAGTGATCAATTACGCTTCCGTAATTGGGTCCCAGCCCATTGTGGGTGGTTCCATCCTGGGCTGCTGGTCCTAGGTTCTGTAAGAAATCAGGCTGAGTAAGCCACGAAGAGCAAGCCAGTAAGCAGCACCCTCCATGGCCTCTGCATCAGCTCCTGCCTCCAGGTTCCTCCTGCCCTGCTGTGTTCCTGTCCTGTGTTCCTGTCCTGACTTCCTCCAATGTTGAACGGTGATATGGAAGTGTGAGGCAAATAAACCCTTTCCTCCCCAACTTAATTTTTGGTCATGGTGTCTCATCTCAGCAACAGAAAGCCTAAGACACCACCCTTACAATTCAGTACTATTCAATGTACAATTCAGTGCAATCACAGTATATTTACGATTACTAGAAGGGAACCCTGTGGGCGTATCATTCTTCCCTGTGGGACCTTTCATTCCCAGCCCCCCCCACCCTAATTTCTGTCTTGGGAGGCTAGCCTGTTGGCATGACACAAACCTCAGTTCTCTTATGTCCTGAAGGCCATGGTTCCTGATGCCAAGAATTCTCCATTAAGTACCTGCTCGTCCCTTCATGTTAAGTCCACGCTGGTACCCTCTAGCCTGACCTCAATTCCCAGTTCTCAAGAATTGTTGACCAGGCTTCTGCCCCTCCCCCAAATGATGTCAGTTTCCCCCTAGACCCCATCTCTCCCCATCTCTCCCCAGATGTTAGAGACACTCTTCTTCGGTTTTCTTCTCACAAATGGAAAAGGAAGTTAAAAATAAAATCCAGAGACATCACCAGTGAAGAGAGAATAAAGCACATGGAGTGAGGCCCCAGGCTTCTCAAACTCAGATGTCCACCTTGCTGGTTTCTGAGGCATCTTTCCCGAGACCGGAGGAACCTCAGTCCAAGAACTGCAGAGAGACAGCTGGACGGTTGGCCCTGGGAATAAAGGAGTTGATCTCTCAGCTTTGGCTAACACAGCCTGGGAACTGTCTCTAGCTGCTCACCACAGAGTTACCCTGACTGAAGGGATGGCCAAGGTGGCTTCTAGTACCCTGACTGAAGGGACAGCCACGGTGACTTCTTCTAGGGTATCCTGAACCAAATTGCAATCCAGTGAATCTGATAGAAGGCCATGATGTTCTCAGATCAACAAGGGTCAACTTTAACTCTTTACCATGTGTCACGTAACAAATGACGATGGAACTAGTCCCTTAGAACAACAAACATGCATTAATTTCCAGTGCTGTGGGCCCTGGTTCTGTCTTGGGGCTTCTTTGTCTATCTGTCTGTTTTTTTGAGACAGGTTTTCTCTGTGTAACAGCCTCGTCTGTCCTAGAACTTTCCCTGTAGACCAGGCTGGCCTCCACTGCCCAGCTTGTCGTGGAGCTACACACACACACACACACACACACACACACACACACACACACACACACACGTGAGGCTGCCCCACAATTCCACAGCCTAGGGACTTAACTCCCTTTACTGCTCAGCCTTCTGGCTACCCGCACCTCTTAACAAGCTCGCTAACTTCACGGCAGTAATTGCCCATCTTCCAATCAAAGTGAGCTTCCTTACTGATTTCTGCCCAATGCTGTAATTTCCTGGGGTCATTTTTAGTAGTTACAGTAGTTAGTGCTACCTATTTAAGCACAATAAGTTCCTGTGTTTAAGATTCAAACATTTTAACTGTAGCTCTAAGGACACTTCATGGCTCTCCTCTTCTCCCCACCCCTGCAGCCGATAATGTGATCTGGTTGACACATGTCCACCTTCCCACCCCAGCTCCTGCTGATAATGGCCACGGAGGAGAGAATGGGAGAGCGCTTAGTGAGACCGACATTTTTGTGTGGGCAGCCGACAGTGGACAATATCATCTGCTCAGACGCGAAGAATGCTCAGAAGTAACAGTTGCTGAATGAGAGCAAAAAGTAATGGTTTTGTTTGTTTGTTTGGTTGGTTGGTTTTGGTTTTTTGAGACAGGATTTCTCTGAGGCTTTGGAGGCTGTCCTGGCATTTGCTCTGTAGACCAGGCTGGCCTAGAACTCACAGATCTGCCTGCCTCTGCCTCCCAAGTGCTGGGATTAAAGGTAAAAGAGGTGCACCACCACTGCCCGGCAAAAGAATGGGTTTTAACTTGTGTTTCTACACAGCCGCTTACAAGGTTCTTGGTTTTCCTACCCCCTTCATTTCTTAATACTAATTGCCATTGGGGTGCCATTTGGAAGGTGGGACCTTTAAGAGGGGACTCGGTCATTGGGGGGGTGATTGACAGCTTTTTAAAAACAATGGAAGCAGCAGAATGTCCTCAGCAGCACTCTCCCGACATACTAGTCTTCAGACCCATAAGCCAGAAATAAACTTCTTCCTGTTGTAAATTACCCTGTCTGGAGGAGTCTGTTACAGCAACAGAAAACAGGCTAAGTCATCCGGAAGCGATGACTGTGTTCCACGTTTGTGGGTCAGCTCTAATGGTTAAATCTTGTGTTGTAGTACTGTGTTTTCACAGCCCTATATCCAGTATGTCCTCGAGGGCCAGGACCCTGCCTGATAGCCACTGTCCCTGGAGGAAGGAGGTGCTCTGTACCCATCTATTTCCACCCAAGGCCAGCATTCTTTATCAGTTAAGTGAACCCACATTTATCCATCATTGGGGCCATAGTTTCTCTCACTTTATTTTTTGTTTTGTTTTCATCTTCCAAAAATACCACCCCACCACAGCCTCCTGCTTGTCACACGGTCCCTTCTCAATGGGACATGAGCGTTGTAGAATTTTGGTAAGCCTGGTTTCCAGGTGCAAAAGGCCAAGAGGCCCCAAATGTAGCAATCATGGATGGAGAATGATTCTCAAACTTGTCCTATTGTGAAGACCACAGGGCCATCAATCAAATACGGGCTCAAGGACCTCCCACCTCTCCCGGGACCAGAACCTACTAATGGGCCCTGAAAATCTCTGTACAGCAAATATTCCTTGTCTGGAGTGTTAGAATATTCAAGATGTCCTGGGAATAGGCTGAGTTCCGTGAAATTAATTTACATTTATATACACCTTGTACGCATAGCCGGAAGGTAGTGTAATGCACTATTTTCATTATTGAGTTCTGTGAAACTAATTTACGTTTATATACACCTTGTATGCATGGCCGGAAGGTAGTGTAATGCACTATTTTCATCGTTGAGTTCCGTGAAATTAATTTACGTTTATATACACCTTGTACGCATAGCCGGAAGGTAGTGTTATGCACTATTATTTTCATCGTGCTGATATTCTGACAGCGACTGTCACATCCGACAGTTGTAGACTTTCGCACTCGTGATGCCACGCCCACACTCAGAACTTTTCAGGTTTTAGATCAGTTTGTTCAGATTAGCGATGCTCAACCTGAATTTAACCTGAGTCCAAGAGGCTATTTCAAGAAGAAAAATTAGATAGCGAGAAAACACTGTCCCTAATTTGCTCCCTAATTCGTCAGCTGCTGATTGTCATCCAGACGTTTGCTATAATCTGAGGTCCCAGCTCCAGGCAAGAAATACTGAAGAAAAAGTATGTCACAAGAGACTGACAGACAGGTAGACAAAACCAGTTTTCTCAATTTTGCTTCTAACGGAAATGTTCTATATGGAAATATTGTTTCCAAAAAAGTGAACGTGACTTAAATAATCCTTTACTCTTGGCAAGAATTATCTATGCTTCATTTTGTGCTATGGGAAAGATTCTCATCTCCCCAAAGTTGCACTTTTTAAGAAATATATGAAAGATAATATTTCACAGAGCAATATGTAGCAGGTTTGTTGTGGTCTTTGGTTTTTTGAGGCAGGGTTTTTCTGTGTAACAGCCCTGGCTGTCCTGGAACTCCCTCTGTAGACCAAGCTGGTCTAGAACTCACACAGAGGTCCACCTGCCTCTGCCTCCCGAGTGCTGGGATTAAAGGTGTGTCACCACCGCTCGGCTATGTTTTAAAAACTATACTTAACTCTGGGCGGTGGTGGCACACGCCTTTAATCCTAGCACTCAGGAGGCAGAGGCAGGTGGGCTTCTGTGAGTTCAAGACCAGCCTGGTCTACAAGAGTGGATCCAGGACAGGCTCCAAAGCCACAGAGAAACCCTGCCTCAAACAACCCAAAAACAAACAAGCAAAACAAAACAAAACAAAAACTATACTTAACAAAATAAATAAATACATAAATAAATAAATAAATAAATAAAAATAGTATCATGAAAGTTTAGAAATATGTTACACAACTTGGCCTTGTTTAACATATTTTTGCCCTTGAATAGAGTAGGGATGTGTTTTGTTAATCTATGTAGAAGACACATCTATGAAAATATTCTCAAAAAATTTGAACCACACAAAGTGATAGGTCATATGTATTGAACTCATAATATGTGTTTTATACCAGAAGTTTGACACCTTATGTGAAGGCCAACTATCTTAGTTTGTGTGGGATGTCCCAACTTTAGCTCTGTTAAGTCTTGTGTCCTGAGAAATCCCTCAGAGTGAGCCAGGCTTCCTGGCCCCTCTGTATCTATATCTTATCTGATCTTCAGAACAACTCTAAATATAATGTATGTTGTGTACATGAGTTGAAGTATGAGGCCGCATAAATATATAAAATAATTACACTTAATACAAATTTTAAATGCTTCAATTAAAAAGTCAACTGCCCTCATTTAACTATTGCATACTATGTATGTATCAAAAGATCACTCTGTCTCACAAATTTGTACAATTAAAATATAATGATGACCAGAACAATCCCCAAGCACACGGCATAGGTACTGTAGCTGTCCCCATTCTGCAGATGGGAAAATTAGGTGAGCAAACTGCCACAAAATTTCCTGCCTAGAGAGTGGCAAACTTGGTCTCAAACTCTTGTTGGTTTACATTTGTCTGCTTTCAAAGTATACATCCCCAATTATTCTGGCCATGAAGCCATAGATTTCCTTATTTTGTCCTCATCCTTGGGGCCAAGTTGTTCTATGGATTTCATACCAAAAGAGCTATTTCAAATCTTCTGTCAAATTTAGACGAACAAACAAACAAACAAAAACAGTTACACAAGAAACTAGCTGTATCTCATTCAATAGCAACAGAAGATTGAAGGCACCCTGAATTTTCCCACTTTGAAATGTTATTTTGAGAAATGGAGGATGCTGACCTTGGAGAGAAAATACAAGAATACAGAGAACCCTAACCCTGTAAGGGTCAGTGTTGAGAGGGGCAGGAGATGCCAGCCAGCAGCTTGAAGAGCAGAGCAGTGAGACATGTACCACGACGGGCAGTCCATCTTTCCAAAGCCACGCAGTGTACCACGACGGACAGTCCATCTTTCCAAAGCCACACAGTGTACCAAGACGAACAGTCCATCTATCCAAAGCCACGCAGTGTACCACGACAGGCAGTCCATCTATCCAAAGCCATAGAGGCAGACGAGTGTGCCATAGACCCATCCTAGTGTGTGGGTCCAAGACAAGCACACAGCAGGCTGCTCTGGCGCAGAGGGCAGACAACTACTTCTCTCTCGATGAACTGGGTCTAAGAACCTTCCAGCATCTTTAACCCACCTCTCCTCTGTACTGCACTGGAAATAACGAGAGCTGGGGTTAGGTCAGTGTCTTCAAAGCCCTTTCTTTCACATTGAGTCTGGAGGTGGCTCGCCTTGCTACTGTGAATCTGCCAGACTTTCTTCAAATATGAGTGTGCTTACAAAAGAACGAGAAGAAAAGCCATGCACTGTTTTGTCCCAGAGACCTGTTCTAGAAGCGAGAAAAGTTTGCTGAGTCTACACAGGGAAAAAAGGGGAAGTCTTAAATATCCAAAGGCTCTTCTGCACTCTATTTTAAGAGGTGGCAACTGAGAAGGGGAAAGGAGCTACTTTTAGCCGTGGCTGCTACAGCGGGGGTAGAACCTTTGCAGGAAGGGTGGGCTTATCACACACAGAAGGACTGGCTTCCACTTTCATTCTATGAACAGCTACAGCTCACAGAAAAAATCAGCCCCCAGGAAGATCTGTGCTGTTCTGACACTTGGCAAGGACACATCAAACAGAAGAAGAGAAAATAAAGGACGCGGACACCTTTGAAACCCACGTAAGCAGCTCTGAAGACCCAAACAGGACAGAAGCAGCTGGTGCGCCTTGTGCTGCGGTGTATAACTAGGATGCCCGCAAAGGGCCCACGTGTTAAGGGTGTGGCTCCCAGGCTGGGGTTCGCTGGAAGATGATGAAAAGTTTAGGAAGTGGTTCTCAAGAGAGGTTTCTCGTCACTGGGGGAACTCCCTGGAGAAGACAGTTGAAACGCTGTCCCTCATTCTCGTCCATGCCTGCCTGTGAGGGGAACCGCTGGCTTCACTGTGTTGGAGCCGTGATGCCGGCCCCCCGAAGCCCGCACAATGGTGCCAACCAGCTACAGAGTGAACCCTCCAGAACCGTGAGCCAAACGGAATCTGTTTTATTGCTAAATTGATTTGCTCAGGCCTTTCGTTACACTAAAAGAAAGCTTAACACACCCTGTGTCCTGCCTACTTGCTTCCTTCCAGGTGGGAACAGCCAGGGTCAAAGGGAACTCGGGTTTTACACAATAAAGAAATACAGAATTCTGGGGACAGGAATCAAGCTTACCGTGTGAGACAGGTAGCAGCGTCACATCGGGCCCTTCTCTAAGAAGAAGGAAAAAGTCACTGAGTTTCGTGCTAGTTTGGTGACTGAGATGTTGGCTAAGGCAGGGTTTCTAAAACCCCTGCATGGAAAAAAACAAAAACAAAAACAAACAAAAAAAAAAAAAAAAAACAGGATAAAAGCAACAGCTCAAACTCAGGGAGGGAAAGCTAGCTTGTAGTTGAAGAGGAGGCAGCAGCTACCCTCTCACACAAACTAACCCTAAACCCCAGATTTCCTAAGCACTCAAAGACACTTAATGTTGGGGAGAACCAGAAACACCCATGCTTGGAACTTGATATTCTTCAGTTGGAATCTACATATGGAAGGATCTGATACAGACTTTGAAAATGGTCATGCGTAGGATGCTCAAGGAATTTATATAATGGGACATGTCCATTTAAAAAGAATACACTTTGAGGAGCGGGAGGTAGGAGAGAAGGGGGGGAGGAGAATGTGAGGGATCAGGAAGGTGGAGGTGGGGGAAGAGCAGAGAAGGAGAGCAGGGAAAGAGACACCTTCTCAGAGGGAGCCATTGGGGGGCTTAACGAGAAGCCTGGCACCAGGGGAGATCTCCAGAGACCTACAAGGATGACCCCAACTAAGAATCTAAGCAATAGTGGAGAGGCTACCTTAAATGCCTTCCCCTATAATGAGATTGATGACTACCTTATATGACATCCTAGAGCCTTCATCCAGCAGCTGATGGAAGAGAAGCAGACACTGAGCTGAACTCCTGGAATCCAGTTCTAGAGAAGGAGGAGTGATGAGCAAAGGGGTCAAGACCATGCTGGAGAAACCCACAGAAACAGCTGACCTGAGCAAGTGGGAGCTCATGGGCCCAAGACTGACAGCTGGGAAACCAGCATAGGGCCAGCCCAGACCCCCTGAACTGGATGTCAGCTGAGCAGCCTGGGCAGTCTATGGGGCCTCTGGCAGTGGAACCAGTATTTATCCCTAGTGCACGAATGGGCTTTTTGAAGCCCATTCCCCATGGAGTGATACTCTCTCAGTCTAGACACACGGGGGAGGGCCTAAGCCCTGCCCCAAATGATGAGACAGACTTTGGTGATTCCCCCATGGGAGGCCTCACCCTCCTTGAGGAGTGGGTGGGAGGGTGGGATGGGGAGATGATAGGGGGAAAGGGAGGACTGGAGGGAGAGGGAACTGGAATTGGTATGTAAAATGATACTTTTTAAATTTAAATAAATATTAACTTAAAAAAAAACTTGTTTCTCTGCTTACCCAGGATTCTGTAATACTTTAAACAATGTACCCATTATATCATATTTAATAATTTTTTCTATTAAAAAATACCCTTTGAAATAAGCGACACGAATAAGGATAGGTGGGTAGAGAAGAGAAGCCTATTTATTAACTCGCAGGCATGGCGAAGCACACATAAGAGATGTCATAAGCCTAACACAGCAGGAATGAGATTTCTTTCCGTGGACCACCACCCACAGTGCTATAGTTGACAGTGGCACGTCCAAAATCCAGGTGCTGACAATGTGATAGAAATAAGGAAGGCGAAGACTTTAACAAGCGACCAGGCCATGAGGCTGCTTCCTCATCCCAGCGCCTGGCGGTTTACGGTGTCTTTCCTCCCTGCCTTCTACCATATGAGGGCACGCTAAGAACCACACCAGATGCCAGTGCCTTGGCCTTGTACCGCCCAGCATCCAGAACCGTGAGAGACTCATTTCTGTTCTTCATCAATTACCCTGCATCAGAAATGGCATCAGAAATGGGTTGATAACTGGACAGGCGAAAAATTAAGTTTCACTATGTCCAGGGTTGTTGAGGATCTAAAAACACTATATGCTTATGAATATATTTATAAAGTAAGTACAGCAAGCAGGAAGAATACAAAAGTCCTAGTCACACTCAGGCTAAGGATAGAAATATTAGATAATTTTAAATATTTAAAATTTTATGCCTTTGGTATTTGCCTTAAAAATTATATTAACCTATAAATGGCCAGGAAGTATTTAAGTACTAATATCTTGAAAACCAGTAGAAAACAAAACAAGGGGTTAAACAGAAAGTGAAAAATAAGTAAAGCATCATAAACACAGATACAACGGGAGAAATCTAAATAGCTAATTCTTATAAGTAAATGGATTAAGTTCATCACCACAGTTATGTTTTTAAAAGTCAGTCATATGGTGCTGCTTCTGAGACACTATAAAACAAAAACAAAAAAGCTCCAGGAGACTGGGGTCCTGTGGGGTCCTGTGGGGTCCAGCGTAGCACCTGCTCAGCCTGTGGAAGGGTCAGTCCCTAGCAGTGAAAAAAAAAAGTCACAAATAAACTAAAACCACACTATCACACAGATACAGTGGTAATAATATACTAGGAAGTGGTATTTCCCTTAAAATAGATTAAAGCTAAAAGCTTCCAAAAGGAAGCAGGCTTCCATAACAGTTTAAGAGAAATTATTGATTTTTAACTTACAATTATATACACAAATTTATGAACACAACAACATAACCTGGGACTATATGAAAATGTTGGATCCTAATTATTTTTTGGAGCTGGAAAATTGCCTTTTCACTCTGGCCTTAATATGCCAGTCTGCGCTTTTACTGACCACCAAGAGAAACAAGAACATGGGGAGCACAGGGCGCATGTCCGGCAGATCACAAAGGACAGTGTCGTGGGGGCTACTGTCCCTCGCCATACTGGACGCCTCTTGTCTTTGTGCTTCAGGCTGGGAGGTGTCCATTAGCAGGGTGGCATTTGTGTACACACGGGAAGTGTAACCGTTAGACACGTGGACCCATCTAATTTTTCCAGACTTAAGACTTTCCAGACTTTGCTATTTTGTGGGAACACCTAACCAACTAGTCAGCTAAGACAAGGATTCTGTCCAAACGGAGTATGTGAGAATCCAGCCTGGTACTGTACTGTATGTGCAGCCTCAGAGGCTGAGACAGGAATGACAAGTTCCTATCCAAAGAGGGAAAGAAGGGAAGGGTATAAACCATAAGTTAATACCAAGAACCAATATTTTCTCTTCTTTCCACCCATTACTTAGTAGCTGCTGAAGAGAACAATGGCTATTAGTGGAAAATAGATTTTTGTTACACTTGAAGATTTTTTTTTAAATCCTAAGTTGTATCTCACTTGCATGCTAAGTTCTACTAACAGCAGTTTTCATATCAATCATAAGAACATTCCAGATCATTAATAAGAACAAATAGGAATCCTGCTCCACTGAATGTTTAAAATCACTTGTTCTCTATGACTGTTTACTTTTGAGATTGTCCATACCGACCCTCTTACCTATTTAAGCACACAGGTCTTTCACATATGAGACTTCCTACTTCCTGTCCCCACCAGAGAACATTTTCTACAGCAGCAGCCGTGCATTTATAGGAACCCGTTTCTGGAAAAACAGGCCATGGCTGTCCCAGACGCCCAAGACCAACAGATAGGGGGAAAGTAATGTCGTGATTGGAATAGCAGTGTGTCAAAGCAGCAAGAGGGTATCTGTGGCATTCTATTCGAATTCCTACTCTTTTCTAAAAGTATGTTCTGGAGAAGCTTCCTACAGTCTTCTACTCCCACTCCTCCTCTTCCTCTTCCTTCTGCTAATCACACAAAATGCCATGCAGACCAGGTTCCGGCCAGAAACAGAATTCTATTTCTCAAGACAATTTAATGAGCACACCATCTATGAAAGAGTAGCAGAGACAGGAATTAATGGGAGATGGAGTACTCCCCTGGACAAGAAGGCGAGAAGACCACACCTTCTGCTGAAGAGACCAGCGCTATACCCCCAGAGCCCCGTAATGCTGGGACTAGCCCTGGGGAGTCTGTCTGCTGGAGGACACTGGCCCTGGTCGAGCCTGCCTGCTGCCCTGAGGAAGTAAGCAGGGAAAGCAAGCCCTGAGCTTGTCCTCCTGGAGCCAGCTACACCCCCTCTGTTCCCAGTGGGTGCCTCTCATGGGGAGAAAGCAATCAGAAAGCAGAATAGGGTAGCCTTCATCAGAGTGGGAGCTAGGAACACAGAGAGTGGGTTTGAGCCGAGGGCAGTGAAGACAGTGATTAATGCAACCAGGGTGTCAGATTTCACGCAAGGATAATTCTAATTTTGTCAAAAGTGATAAGGGAACATGAATTAGATGTTTAAAGTAACTGTCTTGTGGTGGTTGACAACAAATCATTTTATTTTGCATAGTGTTTGAAAACCTAAAATGGCCATGTATGCCTTTGAATATTATCTTAGAATTTAAAAAGTGCTAACGGGATGATGTGTTGAATTTTCAATTTTGTAGGGGAAAAAAAAATCTTCCTGGGTAGAAGGAGGGTGTTTTAGAGGAAAATCAAGGCCAGACGAAGGGCCCCAGGGTCTTTGTTTCTCAGAACACTATTGGTGGTGTAATGTTTGGTGGGGGTCAGATGTACCCACTTCCGGTCCTTTAATCCTCTCCTACCTGTTAGGGTCCTGTGCCACAATGCTAATCTGTGAGATTCCATTTCTCTAGCAATAATGTCTCATCCTAGACTTCGCATCCCAAATGTCAGCCGTGGACATGAATAGTAGTGGATATTAATAGTGGATATTAAAAAGTAGCAAATGTCATTCTCAGAGTTTGATTTCTGATTGTTTTTTTTAAACCTCCCTTCCTGTCTTCCCTGTTTTAGCTGGACTCCAGGGGAGCCGAGATGGCGGAGTACAGAAACAATGTTGCTGTTATCGACAAGGGGGTGCAGTAACAATGTTGCTGTTATCAACACAGAGTGCAGTAACAATGTTGCTGTTATCCACATGGGGGTCATCCACACTGAGTTCTCCTTCTATTCTTGGCACAGTCCTGGGGCTCCTTGTCAGCCCAGTTTCAGTGCCCCAGGGAACTGAAAGCAGCCGCTTCCTCCACAGAAGTATTTAGAATGGTCAGGATGAGATAGCAGATATTTGAAATGCCTATGAGCAGCTGTGAAAGGCTTGCTTTCCAAATCTGGAATTCTTAACGCTACCAGCTCAGTCTTGAGTCAAAGCAGCCGTGTGGGAGAGCAGAGGCGCTAGCCTAGTCGTGACAAGCATGCGGTGGGTGTGTGAGCTCAGGTGTCCTCTCTGACTGCACGGCTATTTAAAACTTTAGAGCAGCAGACAGCAGATGCGTGGCGCTTGCTCTCTCCGCTTCAAATCAGCTAGGGTTAAGACTTAACTGAACTCAGCGGTTCAACCAAAGTTTTAGTTTACTAGACCTAACTTATGAGTCAATATGTACTGTAGGTTAACAAATAAAACACCCAAGTGATATACACTGTCTACAGGCAAAACTCCTGGTAGGGTTCAGCTTAGCTGATGAGGTCTGGGTGGGAACTTTTAAAAACTAAGATACCTGAAAATTCCCACTGATGTTTGGGGCAGGGAGCAACAGCTGTGGGGACTCAGTAGGTTTCAGACCCAGTTCCCAGGCACCACATTCTAACTGACTCTATAGTTACAAGGGTCCTCTTTAATTAAAACACCCAGAGATAAAAGCTCCTCTCTGAAAGGGCCCCCAACTCTTTCCAGCAATGCAGCAGCAACTTTTCGTGAAATGAGTAAAAATAGAATCTCTTTACTGAACATGGCGGCTTTGCCATGGATCATGCAAACTGCCTCTCTGGAAGTGTTAGACTCCTTGAGAACAATGCTAGTACCAAAGTACAGATTGCTAGTTCTCCGGCGATTCCGTTGCGTAGGTAGCAGCATTTCGAACTGAACAAACAAACACATTCGGAACCCTTCCTTTCTGACTACCGATAAGAAAGACAACTTCCACATACCAGGAGCTGTGGATATATTCTTTAATCTTCATAAAAGTTACAGCAAACCATCTCAAAGTCGCGGGCTCCCGTCTTCCTCCTGCGCTATGGACAAGAACCGAAAAAGTTTTACTTGGTCCTGAGTGGATCCTTTACCTCCACCACCAAGATTCCATCGTGACAGAGAATGGCAGACAAATCTTTGGTTTCGACGCCGTCCGGCAGTTTGTACTGTCTGGTGAAACTCCGGGATATAAACCCGTGCTCATCCATTCTGGGTCCGTGCTGCGCCTTGATCAGCAGCCAGCCTTCGAAGGTCTGGATGATGATGTCCTCCGGCAGGAACTGGACCACGTCCAGGAGTATCTGGAACCGGGATTTGCCCTCTCCGGGTGGCGTCGCGGTGGATGCTGAGTCCTCTGCAGGAGCTGGCAGGGTGCCTCTGGCTTTCCTCAGGTCCTCGATGGTCGGCCCGGGCAAGGCATACAGAGCATGATCCAGCCTGCAGTCTTCCAAGCCTCGAGCTTCGAACTCCTCCTGATAACGCACTGGGGTCTCTATGAGGTGCCTCAAGATGATTTTCGCCATAGCAGAGGCAACTTCAGCGTTGAACAGCTTCCCTTCCACGAGTGTCCAGCCCCTGGTGGTGTCTGCAGACTCGATTCCCAGTCCTAGCAGCTTCGTTTACAGCTCTGTGCAGACAGCCGTTTAATTGGGCCTGAATCAGACCTTGCCTTTTCGCACACACTGACAACGAATGGCTATTTATAGCCGCCTCTCTGAGTTGCATTTAGCTCACAGCCTGCATAAGCCGGCCAGGCAAGGATCACTCTTACATGCCGTTAGCCTTGGCAGTCCTGTCCGCCTTGCTCACCCCAAGAGACAAAGTGGACACCAGAGGCTTGAAGATCTCCAGGTGCGACCTCCCCCTCCCCGTGAACCACGAAGAGCCATGAAGAGTGTGTTCATCTCCGCACCCGCTAGTAGGGCCTCTCCCCGCCTGCAAATCCCAAGCTGAGGGAGAAGATTCTAGTTGTGGTTTATGAGAAACACACACACACACACACACACACACACACACACACACACACACACACACACCATCAATTTCAAACAGCCAGTGAACTCTACGCCCTTTTCACGTTCCTCTCTTTTTAGTCTTTTGTGCTTAAGGGACATCTGAGCCACTCATACGGTTTTTGTACATTTGACTCAGCACTGGGAGAGGATTAATCTAGTCAATGCCCTGCTATTGAATGGGCAAAGATAAACCATGTCATTTCTCAACTAAAGCAGCTTCCATTGAAAAAGGAAGGAAGATCTCCACGGGTTCTACAGCCCTGCATTTGACTACCAATGACTCTACACTTGGCTATGACGAAGGCAGTCTAAATTTATTGTCTATGTCATTTTCCTTAAGCTCTCTAACATTCCACATAAACCTGGCCGCAGGAACAAAAGGCAACTAGTTGTTGACTTGTTTGTTAACTACCTTACGAGTACAAACAGGGTTTCCCTGAACTGTTTCCTGAATTCTCAGCAGAAGCCAAATTACTCTCAGGAAGGAGGCAAAAACTATAGATTTAATGGGAAATGGGGGGGGGGGACAGAGATATAGATGGAGAGAGTAAAGTCTCAGATACTGTATAATTGTACAATGGTTTGTGGGTCTCTAGAGTCACAGGACACAGAGATATATGTGACATATTTTCATGGGGGAGACAGAAGGGAACTAGGGTAGAAAATAACCAGAGATATCCCTAGAAATGGGACAATGGTCCAGTAATTAAAAGATAAGAAACACTGTATAGTCAGTCTCCTTTGCTAACTGCTTACAAAGCTTCTAGTGTGGGGGAGGGGTGCCAATAATAGTTAGGCTAGGAATCTGAGAAAGTCCTCTAGAAAGAGCCATGCAATGGCATATTTGGGGTACTTAGCCAAAAAGAGCATCATGTTTACAGAAGACAAGGGTGTCTGCACAACATTATGTAGACTTTAAAATGAGGAGTGAATTTAGGGTAGAGAGGCCAGCAGAGTCAGAGCGGGAAGCCTAATGCTTGGTTAGTTGTTTAAGGAGTTGACCAGAATTCTTGTTCTAAAGAAAAAAAAAATCACATTTTGATAATCAAAAGGCTAGTTGAAGTATTATTTTTTTTTTCCAAATGAAATTTAGACTCTAGCCTAGAATAAGGGAGTTAAATCTGTGCTTGCCACCATGACCCACTAAGGACATGCATGCATCTGGTATAGGTCATTCAGCCTCACATGCCAGAAACCATCTGATGATGACCCAAATTGATTTCCCAACCCCAGATTGATCACAAGTAATAGTTAAAACAAACAAACAAACAAACAAACAAAAAATCCACTCAAATGTCTACAGCATCAATCAAGGTAGTGACAAAAATTTTATTGTATCTTGGTAAAAAAATTTCCCGTGTATAATTTAATGCTTGATTTGACATTCTGTCTGTAGCTGTGTGTATGACTTTGAGCTGGTAAAGACGGAAGCAGAGAGAAGTATGGCTCAGTAAGGTGGCGGGGGGGGGGGGGGAGACGGACCCAGCTCAGGAGCAAGAGTCAGTGGCAAAGCAGATATAAATTAAAGCACAATTTGTCAGGGCCTGTTCGCCGCCTTCAGGGTACAGCCTCAGACAGCTCCGGTGAGGAGAGAGAGGCAGAACCAACCAGGATCTAGCGTCTGCTTGGTTTGCTCTTTAATGAGACACTTTTAAGAAGACAGACTATTGGTCCGTTTGAAAGAACTGAATAGCAAGAGGTCTGGTTGGGCCTTCATAGATGGCGTGTCTGTCTGATCCCTGTGTGGCCAATACTCTATTTCAGATATTTCTTTTAAACTCAATAGTTCCTGCCTGCATCCTCAAGTTTCCCTCCAGTAAGGATCTATTCCACGATGAGACCCAGTGTCCACTAACCCTTATGGGAGTTAGGAGGGGGGTTTCATGTACTCTATCCATCTGAGTAGAGAGCTCTTATTTATGATTCTGTGAGGGCGGGGCATAAAACTAATTTTCAGTGAAACCCAGATGGTATGTAACTGAGTAAATTCCGAATTTCTGGACACAGAAGAGTGCTTTTGACAATGTCACTGAATATTCAGTTCAGTATGTCTACACTCCTCAAATGAGACCAGCCTGAAGCATATGTCATAAAGCGTATGTCTGGAGTCCATTTTAACATCGCTCTATGAAGAAATAGCTTCTAACATGTCATACGCCCCTTTGAACGGCTATGTATTTTTAAATGTGGTATGACATGTTAATTTCAGACTGGAAAGAAACAGATCTTTTCAGGATGTGAACTGAACTAAGAAACCAAACCCAGATTTGTCGTGATCTGGTGGTCTGAGGCTGAGGAAGAAGGGGCCCTTTTATCGTGCTGTGACTGCCATCTGGTGGCTGAGACTGGAATGTCACGAGTGGAAGGCTGATTCTTGAGAAATAACTGGAATTCCAAACAAGGAATTCTTTCTTTTGCCTTCTGACTACATTTTCCAAGTGAGTGTGTGCATGTGCTGACTTCTTATGGCCTATATTATATGGCAGGAGGAGAAAATGGAATGGGAAAAGTTCAAGGATGGATTTCAAACTCTTGCTTTCTGATAGAAAACTAAGCTTGTATGTTCTCTCTCTCTCTCTCTCTCTCTCTCTCTCTCTCTCTCTCTCTCTCATCTATTCCTCCCCTGACCCCTGACTCAATCTTCCTAGTCCCACGTGCTTTCCTATCCTCACCTTCTCTTTCTCCTAGCTCCCTCTCCACTCACTACCCCCTCCCCCCCACACACACCCAATATGCTCAAGAGATCTTGTCCCTTTCCCCTTCTGTGAGGGACTTTATATGAATCTCTTAGAATCCTCCTTGTATCCTAGTTTCTCTGGTGGTGTGAATTATAGGCTGATGATCCTTTGCTCTAGGTCTAAAATCCATATATGAGTCAGTACATACCATGCTCCTCTTTTTGCGACTAGGTTACCTCATTCAGGATGGTTTCTTCAAGTTCCATCCATTTGCCTGTGAATTTCAAGGTGTTTTTTTTTTCTCCGCAGAGTAGTATTCCGTTGTGTAAATTGCCACATCTTCTTTATCCATTCTTTAGTTGAGGGGCATCTAGGTTGCTTCCAGGTTCTTGCTATTACAAATAATGCTGCTATGAACATAGTTGAACAGATGTCTTTGTTGCATGGATGTGGATCATTTGGGTATATGCCTAAGAGTGGAATTGCTGGGTCCTTTAATAGACTGATTCCCATTTTCCTGAGGAACTGCCATACTGATCTCCAAAATGGCTGTACAAGTTTGCACTCCCACCAGCAGTGGAGGAGTGTTCCCCTGTCTCCACATCCTCTCCAGCATAAATTGTCATTGGTGTTTCTAATTTTAGCGATTCTAGCAGGAGTAAGATGGTATCTCAGAGCTGTTTTGATTTGCATTTCCCTGATAGCTAAGGATGTTGAGCACTTTCTTAAGTGTCTTTCAGCCTTTTTGATTTCTTCTGTTGAGAATTCTCTCTTCAGTTCTGTACCCCATATTTTAGATTTGAAGAGAAAACTGACTCTAGAGAAATGTCCAGAGACCTACAACACTGACCCCAACTAACAATGTGAGCAACAGTGGGAAGGCTACCGTAAATGCCCTTCCCTGATAATGAGATCAATGACTAATTTATCCACCATCATAGAGCCCTCATCTAGTACCTGATGGAAACAGAAGCAGACACCCACAGCTAAACACTAAGCCTAACTGGAATCCAGATGCAGACAGGGAGGACAAGACCAGACTACAGAAACCCACAGAGACAGCTGATCTGAACAGGGGAAGCTAATGGACCCCCAGACTGATAGCTGGGAAACCAGCATTGTACTGACTCAGACTCCCTGAACAGTTAGAAGGCCTGGACAGTCTAAGGGACCTCTAACAGTGGAACCAGGATGTATCCCTGGTGCACAAAAGGACTTTGGGAGCACATTCCCCATGGAGGGTTACTTCTTTAACCTAGAGGCAGGAGGGAGGGCCTAGTCCCTACTCCAAATGACTTGACAGATTTTGTTGATTCCTCCTGGAAAGCATCACCCTTCCTGTGGAATGTGGGGGGGAATGGGATGGGAGGGTGGTCCAGGGCATAGGAGGGAGGGAGAGAGGGAGAGGGAACTGGGAATGATATGTAAAATAAGAATATATATATATGTGTGTGTATATATATATGTATATATATATATATATATATTAAGCTTAATATATGTGCGTTCCACATAAATGTACCCAGAAAGGCGTCAAAACCGTGCAATTAAGGAAAACACTTGAGGAATGTAGAGACTTCTGGGATCACCTTTATTCTGTCCTTTATCTACTTGAGTCAATGTCAAGTAACAATCCCTTTGAGGCTTGCCTTCTTTCTTGCTGGCAAAATAGGAAAGTACAGATTTTGGAATTTCAATGGGGTTAAAAATGAAATAAAATGCAATCCTGGAACTCTATGCACAGTAAGTGTGCACGCAGAGCTAGACACTTTGGAATATAACATCACTGAGGATGTGGTCCTGTGGAGGACAGACTATTGCGTGCAGACCAATTGTGAGTCAGTGGCTGTGCTATCATATTTCTTTAAACACTCTTGAGACCTCGGAAACTGCTAGATATTACTGGATAACTTTATAAACCATAGTTTCTAGAGCTGGGTTGGACCAGGCCCGGCCCGGGGGAGGAGGGCACTAACAGGTTGCCATTGTAGCAGCAGAGCCGTCTTTATCAGTAGGATCAAATGGTTCTGCACATTCCTTCCACATCTGCTCAGAAGCCCTTGGTGTTGGTAACACGATGCTCGAGTGTCCAGGCCACTGGTCTTGAGGAGCTCAAGCCTGCTTTTTCAACCCTGAGGGTAATTCCAAAGAAATACTCATTACAGCTTGCTCACAAGCTGTTCCCGGGAATTTATGAGTAGTTCTGTCTTCCACAACAGAGTTCGGCTCAGAGGTCAGATAAGGACCGGCAGGTTAAAGGAAGTATGGAGACGGAGGGGGGAGAGAGAGGAGCCAGTGACCAGAAGGGCAGAAAAACCAGCAGCCTGGGATCTCCGTTGGCAAATATAATCCTGCAAAGGGCTGGACTAGGTTTATAAGGCTTCTCTGGGGTTTAAAAAAATAAAAAGAAGAAGAGAGGAAGAGGAAAGACATCTTTCTGTCGTTGATTCCTGCAGCCTGCCCAGAGGTTTCTCCTTTGTGACCTATTGACCAGATACTCCTTTACACAGCTCATGGCCCTCCCTCTCCAGCACTGACCTCTTGCACGAGGCTGCAAGGACTTGCCTCCAAAGTACTCAGGATGCTGGGGGCGGGGGAGACTTCCCACCATTTCTCTTTTCCACGCCGGAAGACTTTCCTGTTCTCTGGTGCTATTTCGGGAGCTTCTGAGAATTCTAGAAGGTGGGACACAGCTGGAAGACGCAGGCCATTGGGGTAGATCCATGGGTAATCTTCTCCTTGGTCCTTTGCTGTCCTTCTGTTTCTTGTCCACCAGAGATGAGCTGCCTCTTCCACACATCCCTACTATGGGAAAGTTCTGCATCGTAATGAGCTCACAACAGGAACCCAAGCCCTCTGAAACCGTGCTCCCAAATAAATTGCTCCTCTTTTTGACCAACTTGCCTAGGCGATTTAGAGCTGGAATTCCAAGGAATTAGGTCCTTTTTGCCTTTCAGTTTAGACCTATATCTAGTACCACACAGCATGCCATGAGAAGGCCAAGACCATGTAGGCCTCTGTTCATTAGAGGACTCAGGGAAGATGACACAGACTCATGGAAAAGAACTGCCTCAGAACTGGGAACTCCCTATAAGCAGAAAAATTGCTAAGACTCAGTTCTCAAGCTGTTACTGGCTTGCCGGTACATCTTGGAAAATAACACAGATCACTTGGCTGCAGCCTTATATCTTCTGAGTAGATTTCAGTTAGCCTAGAGAAAGCAAAGACAGGCAGTCCCTGAGATGCGATGGTGAGACTTGATGATGGTGTTGAGGCACTCAGTCAGTAGAAACCACACTTCAGATCTTGAGTTTGCATTTGTTTTCCTGCTCTGGTGATAATGAAGTGGCATCATTCTTTGCCATCTGAGGCAGCCATGTGATCACGAGGAGCTAGCCTCACCACCCTGCCCTCTGAGCTTGCAAAAAAACCAGCTCGGTATTATCCAGAAATGCATTTGCTCCATGTTGCTGTTTCAGGCCTCTGCAGCTGAAATAAGACATAGGTCCATCCTGGCACTAATGCATTCTGGGAGACCGCCCAGAGTGTGTCAGCTGGGTTCCCAGCAGGAAACGTGGCGTCTTCAAACTGAGAAATTTAAGGAAAGTTCCAGAAATAAGCTACATAGAGTAGCAGGAATGAATTGGGAATGTGGAATAATGCAGTTCCTTCAGGAATAATAAGAGCAGAGAGCCATTAGCTCTGAGGCCTGGAGAATGCAGTCTTTCCAGCACTAAGGAGAAAGGCCAACAAAGCAGGAGCTGGGACCCTCAGTGGCAAGACCCTCACACCCTGACTTGGACTATCGTGTCCAACTGCACTTCTGGTCTCCATCAATTCCACCAGGAAGCCAAGCAAGGAGGGGCTTCACTGAAGCAGCCAGCCTATGTGGCCAGTCTCCCTGCGCATCAATGAGTTAACCATGCGATGGTGGTTTTAAAGAAAATGCACTCTTGGGAAGTGTGTCTCTGTGGGGGCGGGCTTTGAGGTTTCCTATGCTTGGAATAACTCTGTGTGTCAGTCGACTTCCCGTTGCCTGTAAGATATAGGGTGCAGCACCAAGTCTGCATACCCACCACCATGCTCTGGTATGATAATGGACTGAAGCTCTGAAACTGTAATCGAGACCTCCCCCCTCAACGGTCAAGCCCAGTTAAATGCTTTCCTTATTACAGTTGCTGTGGTCATGGAGTCTTTAAACTCGAGCTGAGACAGAAGTTGGTACAAGGGACTGGGTTTTTGCTGTGGTCGGCCTGACCGTGTGTTTGTTTTTAGGAATTGGGTTCTTTGGGTCTGGGAAGCAGGGGAAGGGTTTTAAGCACTGTTTAATGGGCCGTACTAGCAGGATCATGGGAGACAGCGGTGCTGACAGCACTCTGGACTGTGGGGCTCACTCAAGGGTTTCAGAGGAGAAGACATTTACTGTGTTCCCTACACATTGTTCTTGTGATATTCTGGTGAAGAGAGTGGCTGCCTTTCGTCCTTGTCCAAAGAGTCTGCCTGAGGCTAAAGTGAAGAGTTTTGGATTAATTCAGTTTGCAAAAGAAATCTCAAAACAGCCCAGTGTAGAGTACTATGCCGTGTGGATATTATGATAACTCTAATGAAGGTTTATAATGAAAAGGAGCTAGCTGAGCAGTGTAAATTACAAACAGTGAATTGGCGGAGAAAGGGAGCACCAGGAAGTAGAATGAAGCTAAATCCTGTGTTCAAGGAGGTAAACAGATTAGGAAGCAGAAGACAGGGAGAGGTGACCGCAGGGCAACCTCCCACCCAGATAACTTTCCTGCTTGTGGGAAGAAACTAAAGAAAAGCCCAGAGCTGGGTGTGGTGGCGCACACCTTTGGCTCCAGCACTGGGAAGGCAGAGGCTGTCAGATCTCTGGGTCTGAGGGCAGCCTGGTCTACAGATCCAGTTTCAGGACAGCCAAGCTTAGGCAGTGAAGGCCAGTGTAAGGAGTAAGGTTTTTCCTCCCGCCGCAGTCTGGTCCCGCCGCTGCACCAGCCCCAATTAACACACCAAGACTCTGTATTTGATGTAATGTTGTTAGCCAGGTACTATTTTCTTATTGGCTAGCTCTGTCTTAATTATTAATCCATTCCTATGTATTTTCACGTGGTCTTACCAGCGAGAGGTGGCTGGCGGTTCTGTCTTCTCCTGACTCTCTATCTTGACCCCTCCTTCCTACTTCCTCTTTCCACCTTGTCTCCTAGTCCCGCCTATCTTGCTTTCCTATTGGCCAACAGTGCTTTATTCATTAACCAGTATGAGAAACATATACAGAATGACATCTCCCATCAGGACAGAAAACTGGTGAGGATGTCATTCAATGAAGGGCTATCGAAGGCTTTTCAGGGCCAACCTTAAGCACCCAGGGTCCAAAGGAGACGCTACAATAAGCTAAGGAACTAGCACATGAAGGCAAAAAGAATTCTCCACTATGCACTTTTCTACATCAGTTCCTTCATTCTCCCTGAAAAATTTCTCTCACTCCACAAGGTTTCCAGTTTATATACACATACAAATTCTAGTATATATACACATACAGACACAATTAGCAATTGTCTGGCAATAGCAAGGACACCAGGCATTTTTCAGGGCCTGAGAGGGGGTGTGGCTGTGAAACACCAGGGAAATCTGAAGAGGGTCAGTAGAGGAAGGGCTGTGATTTCTAAGAGGGGGGGAAGGGAGTTTGTGTGTTAGCTACACTTGCGTGGTTAGTTAAGCTAAACATCTGGGCTCAGATAAATGTAGGAAGGGGGAAAGAAACCCGCAGCAGCTCTGTGCACTTTCTAAGAATTTCCAATTCCACAGCCTGGAATACAGCCTTGCAGTAACCATGGCAACCGGCGTATGCTGATTGAGGAAAATGGGTAGCGTTTGATCCGCATTAGCATTTCCCCCCAAATGTTAGCTGATTAAAGGGGACCTCTCAGCCCCAGAGATTACATCTACAGTGGCTAGATCATAGGCAAAAACTATGGCTGTTAGTGTAAAATCCTCCCCCCCCACCACACACACACACACACACACACACACACACACACACACCCAAGTGAGAAGGAATTCCCTTCGGAGGGTCTGGCTAAGAGATCCATAGCATTTTCCTATGTCTCCAGAGGTAAAGGCACAAATAGTTAATTGCCTAGACTAAGATCTTGTATCAATAAAATCCAGGTGAAGGTAAGTAACAGAATATTAATAGCTTGTTAGGGCAGAGTAGGGGCCAACAGGTGGTACTCTCCTAAGTCAGCTGGCTGTTAGAGAAATCAGGGACCCAGTACTCCTTATCATAAGAGCAGACATGCTACATCCTTCTTAGTGCCTGCTCCTAGAGCACCTGTGGCCTATTTGCAAGGCTCCTCTCCTGGTCAGGTGTCCTGATGTAAAAGGTAACTGTGCGTGACTAGCCTCTAAGTTTATATAGACTCGACGGTGAGAACAAGGTTTCCTGACTGTGTTAATACTTCCACCCCTGGGCCCCACAGTGGGGGAAGGTCACCCATTGATTCATGTACTGTTAGGGTGTTTGGGAGTCCTACTGTGGAAAGGAGAGTGAGTGCTCTGCCTTCACAGGGGTTTACAGGGTGACAGCACCTATTCAAAAAGCAAATGTCCTCATTGCCCTGGAGTGCGGGTGCCCTCCATCAGAACGTGTGATCCTGTGGGTCAGCCTTATAATTTTGTCCTCTGAATTCTCACTGTATAATCCTGTGGCCTGCCTGTAGCAACGGGCCATGTTCCAGCCCCAGTAAGCAGCAGAACTTGCCAGGTTCAGCCATGTGGTTCTGGGTTTAGAGTTAAGGATAAGAAGAATGATGGCGTTATGGAATAAAGCAGCTGAGGCCAAGCAAATATCAGGAGTGTCCCGGAAAAGCAGCCTAGAAGAGAGGCCATTACATGAAGCTGTGAAGTGGAAGCCTGGAGAATCCAGATGTTGGAGATGCCAGAGCTGTGGGATGCCTGCCTAGAACAGCTGCTGATGGTGAGTGGAACCAGCCCCACCCCAGACAGAAGTGAAGAAGTGTTGCAGTCAGCAAGGCTGAATGGACTTGGGATCCGAAGAGCATTTTGACATCAGCCATGGAGATGCAGGGTTTGGCATTTGCTCACCTGGTTTTTGGTCTTGCTTTTGTCTGGTGTTTTCTTGATATTCTCCCTTCCCTGTGTTTTGGAATGGTAATGTATATCTTGTGTGTTGTGGAATATTGGTTTAAGATGTGTTACATTCATCTATGCTGTGGAGCATTTGTTTAATGCCACAAAGATGTGTTGCATTCTTTTATGTTGCATTTGTTTAACTCTGCCTAAAACACCTGATTGGTCTAATAAAGAGATGAATGGCCAATAGCCGGGCAGGAGAGAGAAATACGTTGGACTGGTGGGCGGAGGGGATAAAAAGGAGGAGAGATCTAGAGAAGAAAGAGGAGGAAAAGAGAGCACTAGGGGCCAACCACCCAGACACACAGACACACAGACACAGCCAGACACCCAGACACACACACTGTCAGACATACAGACACACAGACACACTGTCAGACATACAGACACACAGACACACTGTCAGACACACAGACACACAGACACACTGTCAGACATACAGACACACAGACACACAGACACACTGTCAGACATATAGACACACAGACACACTGTCAGACACACAGCCAGACACACAGACACACAGCCAGACACACAGACACACTGTCAGACATACAGACACACAGACACACTGTCAGACAGACACACAGACACACTGTCAGACACACAGACACACAGCCAGACACACAGACAGACACACAGACATACAGACACACTGTCAGACACACAGACACACAGCCAGACACACAGACACCCAGACACACAGACACAAAGACAGACACACAGACACACAGCCAGACATACAGACACAAGACACACAGACAGACGCACAGACGCACAGATGCAGAGATGTACAGATGTACAGACGCACAGACACACAGACACAGAGACACACTGCCAGCCACACAGACATATAGCCAAACCATCAGCCACCCAGACACTCAGACACACAGCCACCCAGACATACATCCACATAGACACACAGCCAGCCACAGAGTAAGAAGGAAAAAAGATATATAGAATAAAGAAAGGTCAAAAGGCCAGAGGCAAAAATGTAGTTACAGGAAGATGGACAGTTTAAGAAAAGCTGGCTAGAAATAAGCCAACACATCTCCATGGTCCCACCTCCACTCAATACCTGTCTGTGTCACAGAAATCCTGGCTAGCTCAGTGGCTGTGGTCATGTAATGTGTGAGAACTGAAAATGAGAGGTGTACAATCTACAGAGGTGTGTGTGTGTGTGAGAGAGAGAGACAGAGACAGACACACACACAGAGATGATTGCTTTTTTAATCCATGAATTCCACAGACTTCTATTGGCAAACTCCCTTTTCTTTTTTTACTTTTTTTTTTTTGTCACCAGGACATGTAATCCATATTTGACAGCATCTTCCAACCATGTGGGGGTGAACTGGGACTCCACAGTCATCACCTGTAGGGAGTACGGTTTTTCCTCCCGCCGCCACTGGTCTTGTCCCACCGCCACGCCCGCCCCAATTAACACGAGACTCTATTAGATATAATTCTGTTGGCCTGTTGCTTGTTTCTTATCGACTAGCTCTGTCTTAATTATTAGCCCATTTCTATGTATTTCCACGTGGTCTTACCAGGGAGAGGCGGCTGGCGGTTATGCTTTCTCCCGACTCTCCATCCTGACTCCTCCTTCCTCCTTCCTCTTCCTCCTCGTCTCCTAGTCCCGCCTATCTTGCTTTCCTATTGGCCAACAGTGCTTTATTCATTAACCAGTATGAGAAACATATTTACAGAATGACATCTCCCATCAATCACCCAATAGTACTCTGTGTATAGCACCCCCAATATACAACCCCAGCACAAGAGCATCTACACCACTAAGTCTAAAGGAGCTGGAAAAACACGGAGAAAATCCCCCAAGGGAAGTGGAGGAAGGGGGTGTGAGGGAGGAGAGCCCACACTAATTGCGATAATCTCCTTACAGTGTGGGAAACAACGGCAATTTCTGCTGATAGTATTAAAAGGAAACGAAAGAAAAATATGTAGCAGTATAGCTAGCTCTGGAGCTATTGAAAACAAGCGTCGAGAAATGTGCTGTGCTGTCTTTGTGTGTGAGAGAAACGGAAGCTAGAATGGAGGTTTCCGTTTAGTGAGCTCTGGCACTCAAATATATTTCAGCAAAAACGTGTTACTATTTGTTTATTATTGAACACCTATCTGAAGCTCTCTATCAGGAAGCAACATTGTAACAGAAAGCTTAAAGATTCATCTTTAAGGAGCTCAGATTAAGCTAGGTGGGATGGCATGAACTTGTAATCCCAGGGTGCGGAGACAGGTGGATTGTGAGCCTCAGGCCAGCATGACTGCTCTGCAGGATGATTAAATAAGCACGTAAATAAATAAGCTTAGATTGCTGCAAGAGACAGGGAAATTATGGAAATGTCAGACCATGACACTCAGGATGACATTTATGGCTTGAGCAGTGCAATTTTAGTAAAAAAAAAAAAAAAAGAAAAAAGTATTAGCTAGATATAAGAGAGATTTTCACCCACTAAGTAAAGCATTGAAGCAAAGAGAAAACAGATCACTTTCTAAAAGAACAGATGACTCTGGAGACAGGGCTCAAACATTAAGAACTTTTGCTGGACCACCAGATTCTGCCAACCCGAACTCTAAGGATCACCAGACAATGCCACCGGATGCCTATAGAAAATGCCTTCCATCTTGCTGTGACCCACCTCTCTGGTGTGGCCAACAATGTATTTTAAACTTGCCGTGACTTACGACTTGGCTTTGCAAAACTATATTTCATGAAACTGCTTTCATATTGAATGTGGAATTTGGGATAACCTAAACCTGTGTTCATAGGGCCACAGTCACCCAAATTTAGCTCTAGAATAAACTACTTATTAATAGACAAGCTGAGCTCCATCCCTAGCACCACCTTGGGTGGCTCTCAACCTTCTCTAACTCCAGCTCAACACTCCTTTTTGGCTTCCATCGGTACATGCATACAAACACTCATAGTCACACACACACACACACACACACACACACACACCTACATAAATAACAATTGTTAAAAAGATCGGAAATTCTTTGAAAATGAAGCTCAGTTAGGAATGGAAAGGAACAACATAGTACAGTGCCATAAAAGCAAGCTACAGTAAGGCTTGATGGCACGTGCCTATGATTCCAGCACTGGGAGACTAACACAGCAAGACTAATGTGAGGTTGAAGCCACTGGGGGCTACACAGTGAGTACTAGAGCAACCTGGTCTATAGCGTAAGAGCTGTCTCAAAAATTACGGTAGGGGGACACAATCCAACATGGACGTCAACAGGAAAGTGTCTAAATCCATAATTATGCAGATTACACATCTGTGGTGGTTTGAGTACGAATGGACCCCGTGGGTTCATATATGTAAATGCTTAGGGAGCGGTGCTTTTTGAAAGCATTGGGAGCGGTGTCCTTGCTGGAGGAAGTGTCACTGGGGGTGGGCTTTGAGGTTTCAAAAGCCCAAGGCAGGCCCCGTGACTCTTTCTCCTGCTGCCTGTCACCAAGAGACCCATTCTGGCTCCTTCTCCAGCACCATGCCTCCTGCCAGGCTGCAGTGTTTCTCGGGCTTGCTGACATTGGGCTAAACCTCTGAATCTGTAAGCCACGCCCAGTTAAATGTTGTTCTTGATAATAGTTGCTGTGGTCGTGGTGTCTCTTCGCAGCAACAGAACATTGACTAAGACAACATCTTAAGAGTATACAAGGAGTGTGGCCCATCCAAACCCCCCCCCCCCAAGAGATTGCGTAGGCTGTGCCGAGTCCCTCCAGCCTTACAACTGGAGTTCACAGTTCATCATCCACCCCCTGAGGACTCTGTTAGAATCTCACCTCAGTGAGGAACTCGCTACTTGAAAACCCAGGGGAAAGGGTGTCTGTTGTGTGGCAGCAGAAAGTTCAGGAACGCTGACTGCTTCATGAGTGAGGAAATTAAAAATATCCTTAATGCCCTGGAAGTTATTTTAGACAACGGGGCCTCTAAATAGACATGCTGGAGTTTTCCTATCACCGCATGTTGTGTGTGAGGCTAAGGATGTTCTTCAGATGAATCAGAACTGTTTTAAGGAGATATACTTCAGGAACTACTGGTAAGGACTCTTTCCGCCGTGTCTTATTCAGATAGCAAGGTGTTGGCCAGCTAGCGCTACAGTGGAATAAAACTTCAGGGGCCTTGGCATAACCACAACACCAGAGATCGTGTTTCCACCAAGGCAGGCAACTGTAACTTACAAACTTGGGACTCTGCTTAGCTTGAACTGCACACACACACACACACTTACCTAACAATGCTCTTAGCAACTCAAATTAGGCTGCACGCGCTGCTCTCTAATTAAAGCCACTGGCTCCCAACAGTGGCTAGAAACCCTAGTAATTTCTCTTCTATGGTCAAACTGGAATTTGGGGCAGTGGTGATGGGTGACGTCCTTCTGGATGCTGTGAATATATGTTTCTCTTATTGGTTGATGAATGGAGCTGTTTGGGCCAATGGATGCAGCCAGGCAGGAAGTCTAGGCGGGGCTACCATACTAAGAGAGGGAAGGGGAGGGTGAGTTGCCAGTGAGATGCAGAGAAAGCAAGAGACTTGGGCATCACCGGTAAGCCAAGACCATGTGGAGATACACAGAGAGCTAGCCAATAAGAAGCCTGAGTCATTGGCCAAATACTAATGCAAGCCTCTGTGTGTTTATTTGGGACTGAAGGGCTGCAGGACCAGGCGGGACAGAAACTCCCATCTACACAGTCGACTAGCCTGGGCTCATTTGGGATGTGTGCTCACTAAAGCAAACTGTGTCCTCTGTGTGAAGTTTTAGGGAAATTACCTTATTTACTCTCTTATGTCTATGCACAAGGTGCCATGGATAGGGTTAAAATCAGATGCATCGTGGGGAAAGCCACGGACAGTGAGCAAAGGCTTAAACATTAACTCAAACTTACCACAAAAACAGAAAACTGCCCACACTCCCCTGGCAACCAAACCCTGGACATAACCTGCTGCTCTGGAGTAAATCTCACTGCGAGCCCCTGCTTTCTTCAAGTGAAAGTATTCTGTACTCTGCGCTGCTCCTGTATAAAATCTGTGGCTACTTCATCACGTTGCGTGTGGCTCTTCAGGTCTTGGCATAAGATGCCCAGAAGCTGGAAAGGCAAGCACAGTCAGAGATCACCGGTGGGCAAAGGCAAAGACTGAGACTCCAAGTTAAGCTTCATTTAGAACTTAGGAAAGGATGCTGAGAAAGAATTAGGTAACATCCTAGTGAAGGGACCAGCCCCTCACCCAGCCCCCTGCGCTGCAGGAAAGACCTAGCAAAGACAGAGGCCCCTGACTCAGCACATGTGGTTAGTTCCCAGCCTTCCGACCTTGCAGGAGCTGCCCTAGGTCAGATAGCCTTCATGTGGCAAGGAACCAATCACAGGTTAGCTGGCGGGACTCTGGATGTGCCTCATGGCTGGCTTTGAGCGTGCTTTGCGGTAAAAGTGGTGTAACAGTGACATACAGAGCATAGCAACAGCCCTGGGAGGGCCTATAGGCCATAGCAACCAATTGGCCAATCAACAGCAGACAGGTTGCCCAAGCTTGGAAGCACACCACTCCTAAGACTATTGCATACCCCTAGACAAACCACCCCCCCCCACCACCTCATGGCTCCTTCCTGCCTTGGTGAACAATAAAAGACTCTTTGCTTTTGCATCAGAATGGGTCATGGGTCTTTTGGTGATTTGGGGATTCAGAATTTGGGCACATTTGGGGGTCTCCTTTGTCCAGGAGGCTCACGGGAGAGGAGGTCAAAGGTGTCAATGGAGATCTCAGTTTGGCCCCTCTGGTTAAGCAAGGGTCAGCCGCATTCTGACAGTGGTGATATCTTGTCCCTGTTACCTTCTCCATTCACTGAGGTGTATGGGCAGATTACTTTTTACTACGTAGAATTAATAGAATTGTTTAACTCTGCCTAAAACTGTCTCCACTGTGGGCCTCTCCTCTGGAGACTGGGCCCTCCCTTGCCATCTTCAACAAATGGTGCTGGCACGTAAAAGACTGCAGATAGATCCACATCTACTGTCATGCACACACTTAAATCGAAATGGATCAAAGACCTCAACATAAATCCAGCCACACTGAGCCTCTTAGAAGAGAAAGTGGGAGGTACCCTCGGACGAATTGGTTCAGGAGACCACCTCTTGAACATAACACCAGTAGCACAGACACTGAAATCGACAATTAATAAATGGGACCTCCTGGAACTGAGAAGCTTCTGTAAGGCGAAGGAAACTGAACCTAGGTCCTCTGCAAGAGTAGGTTCTTTTAACGGCTTTCTATCCAGCCCTCCACCCCACCCCTACCTGACTCATCTAGAAACTTCTTCCCCTTCTTTTTCTTCAGGCTAATCATTCGTGGGATCCGGGGCATCTATACCATTCATAACACAATCAGAAGCATGACATTCATAACACAATCAGAAGCATGGGTAACAACTGTATCCCTGCTCATCTTTCTCCACAGAAAGTACAAATTGGTAATTTTTTTTTCTTTCCAAAGACCCAATGACATTTCCAGTGCCACTTGAGTGATGGGCATCTCTTTTGTGGAAGTGGGATCCTGAGCTTCCGGATAACGCCATCCTGGCACTGGGTCCCGAATCCTAACCCAGAAGATTCAGGAAGTGATTTCTGTGGAGATTATAAACTCTCATGTGCGGACAGAAACATGCGTCTCTTCCTACCTTATAGACCAAAACTCGGAAAGACTGGCCTGTCAGATGTTTTTGCCATGCACAGCATCGGGAAACACCTCTGTGGTTCTTGGAAGGAAATCCCGCCCCTGGAAGTCAGCTTCACACTGTGGCCTCAGGTTTTGAAGCCTGCTGCTTCCCCTCATCCCAGACAGAGTGCATGGGTCTAAGTAAAGCAAGAGGACTGATACCCCAGGATCCATCTGCCACCGCAGAAAGGCAAGGGTGGACAGACAAGTACCCCGACGTCCTCCGCACCCAGGGGGGGACAATTCTGAGATGTGCCCTCAAAGGTTTCCAGGGTTAGACCCTGTGCAATGCTCATTAACACAGCCTTATGCTGGTTTTCCCCCCTCTCCTGACTCACTTATCAGTCCTATTACCACATTTCCTGGCATTATCTCACAAATAAATAACCTGCATCCACATCTTTATTTGGAATTAGCTTGGGGGTACATCATGATCTGAGGTTGTATTTCAGTTATTTCACAGGTTGTACGTACAGTCTCATGGACCTCCCGTGAGCGAGCGTGACCTCTGAAACGTTAAGAGCCAGAGTTAAGTGGACTTCCTGACTGGAAAATTCCTAGGCCATTGCCCCAGGCCCTGCACAGACCAGGAGAAACCGGTAGATTGCCTGGCAGGGAGTGGGCTATAGCAGAGTATGGAAAAACATGGAAAGGCTTAGAAAATATTGCTGTAGGAAGGATAGTCATTAATTACTAAGCAGTGGAGCTCTCTGGAGCCTGGGTGGACCAGGAGGCTGGGTTTTGATGTCCTTACTGGCAACTTCAATCTGGCTGACACAAGTTTACAGCGAATGATTAAGATCAGTGGGACACAGAGACTTGAAGAGACAACTGTCAGTCACTGTGGAGCCTCACGCCGTCTGAGGGAACAGGCCATAAACTCTTACTACTAAATCAACTTGAGGTAACCAAGACGGGAAGGCCAGGACTGAGGCCCGTGGGAAGGCAGTTCGCTATTTTCAGCCCAGCGGCTAAAACTGGCTAAACCAGGAAATTGAGAATATCCACAATTGACTGAGCTCTCGTTGGACCAGAAAGCTAAGGCAGAGGGGGACCAGGGTTGAGTATTCTGCCACCAGCACAGTGACGATGGCTTTGAGAAAGCCAGCTCCGGTCTGTGTTAACCACTGTCTGGCTTCAAGGAATCTGAGCAAATAGGTCTAGGAAAGAAATGAGGGCTTCCAGCAGGCAGGCTTACACCCCCACTTACAGGGCTAAGACTTTGCTGCTCCACGGTCCTGGGCCTGACAGCCCAGAAGGGGCAGCATCCTATCTTGAAAGAGGAAAACATCAGCTTTTGGTCCAGTAGACGCCGCCACAGTTCTAGTTGATTGTTGAGAGGACCGTGAGAAGGGGAAGTAAGGGCAGAGAATGCCTGGGTGAGGCCAACATGCAGGCCACCTGATACATTCTGGATTAGCTTCCCAAATAGAGACCGCTGATTTGTCTTCCTGTGCACTGCAGGGCCCTGAGCGGGACTCAAATCTTCCCTAATTAAAAACCATTGGCCAAGAAGGTGCTAATCTCAAAGAAGATTGAGATCAAGTTTTAAGGAAAAGACACAATGATCGATAATCGGGCCATACGGTTGTTGGACCACCATCATCAGAGTCAGCACCATTCAGATTATTATGGAACCAGAACCCACTCGTATTATTTCAGTGTTCCCCTGAGGCTTAATCATGTGAGTGCGCTGGAAAATCTCCACGGAACTCTCATGAAGTACAACAGTTCTGGAGTATCACATTGACAACATTTTACTTGGATGGATTTAACCAATTAACTTACCGTTTTAGTAGAATTTATCTACACAAATGTAACACATTTAGAAGGACAGAGCATAATCATTTTCTTGCAGAAGATGAATAAACATAAAACTAAAAAAATCCAAGCACTATTCATAGTCCTTAACTATAAAAACCAAAGCCAAACTCATCTTTGCTTTTGCGTTCTAAAATAAATACAAAGTTAACTTCCCTCCTGAGGGTCACATCAGAGCTCCGGGAGAGCTACCACTAGAGGGCACTATAAACAGACTACGGAACAAATCCCCTCGACCTTGACTTTCTGGTACAGCTCTCCTCTACAGCCTTTGCCTTGCTGAGTTTTAAACAGTTAATGGCAAAAGAAGACACTTATCTTTGAGACTTGGTTGACTCCTTCCCCCGTATCTAGTTTCCACAACGTCTTCATGAAGATGACTTAGGGGATTTCTGCTAGGGTTGGAAATGTGCAAAGTAACACTAGGAGGCTCTGCCAGAGTGACACCGAACCAGACACTTCTGATTCAGATTCCATTTACTATAAAAGCTTTTCAAATATTTTATGATGCAGCACCAAATTATAGCAAGACACCATCTGTGTGCTCATCCTGAGATTTAACAAGGAGATACATATAAACACATTATGGAGGCCGAGGAAATGGCTCAGTGGATTACAATTTACTCTGTAAGTATGAGGACTTGAGTTTGAATCCCCCAAAACCACATTAAGAAGAATGAAATGTGTGTGTGGGGGGGGGCAAGCCTTTAATACCAGCACTCGGGAGGCAGAAGCAGGTGAATCTCTGAGTTCAAGACCAGTCTGGTCCACAAAGCAAGTTCCAGGACAGCGAGAACTTCACAGTGAAACCCTGTGTCAATAAATAAATAAATAAATAAATAAACCAAAACAAGCAAACAAACAAAACTGCCGTGGACATTAGGAGTGAGGGGCAGAAAGGCAAATATCAGAAGTTCTCTGGATACCAGCCTACTGAAACACCAAGCTTCAAGTTCAGCGTGAGATCCTATCTTTAAAGGAACTGGGTGATGATGGTCGGTGTCTTCTGGCCTCTGCACGCGCACACACACGTGGGCACATACACACACATACACGCACACACAATTAATCATTTAATTAATAATATTGTGGAGTGCGTTAAACCCTTCTAAAATTATCTCGTAGGTCCATTCTTCTTCCCTACTTTTAACAAGTTCAGAAGAACCCACTACTGAGAGTTGGCGTGTGTCCTTCTCACCCTTACGCGGAAGAGTCTCCATTCATACTACAGTCATTCTCTATGCCTGTGGAATTAGCATCATGGATTGAACTAATAAGAGTTGGAAATTAGTCAAAGAAAAGCTCAGGAAAAACAGGCTTTTTTCTTGTTACTCTCTGAACAATATGGCATGAAAACTATTTATATAATATTTAAACTATATGTGGTATTATAAGTAACCTAGAGATAGTCTAAAATATATAGGAGGATATGGTGAGTTATACGCAAATATATGTGTATCATATATGTAGATTATATGCAAATATATTTTATAAGAAGAGATTTGAGCATCTACGAGGGGTAACTGCAAGGGGTCCTAGCACCAACTCCCCAGGGATACCAAGAGACAAATGTGTAGTCTATTGTTATGGCCCAAGAGGCACTATTTCTATTCTTCTGTTTGCATTGTTTACTTTATCCCTCCCACTGGACTGAAAATTATATTTTCTTCCTATTCTCTTAGTACTATTTTTAGGTATATACATCCATCCATCCTCAGGATCTTTTAATATGATCACCTCGTCCCCATCTTTCATGTATCTATTGTACTGCCCTCCCCCTCCCCCCTCCTTTATTACCGCCCAGCACTCATAAATATTTCATTCCCAATCCGCGAGTGTTAGAGGGAGAGGAGCGTTTCTCTTCCGCAGCTCCCTTCATTATGTTGCCGGGAGTCCGTACATAACTTCCTGGTCTTCCTTTCAATGCATCTGAATATCACCGTCCCTTTCATTTTTCAAAGACACGTTTAGTGTCTTTTCATGTCTTTCTCCCTCCCCTGAACACTGTGCTACATTCTACCTTCACTGCTTTGGAAACCAATATCATATCTGCGATGGGCTGAATAAGAATGGCCCATATGGACTCGTGTATTAGAGTGCTTAGTCCCTACTTGGTAGAACTGTTTTGGGAGGGACTAGGAGGTGTGGCTTTGTTGGGGGGGTGTCGCTGGGGGTGGATTTTGAGGTTTCAAAGTTCAGGCTCTCTCTCTTCTCTCTCTCTCTCTCTGCCCCTGGTTTTCATATAAGATATAAGCTCCAGCTACCGCTGCCTGCCTGCCTCTACCTCCCTACCATGCTGGCCATGGCCTCACTCTTTGAAACTGTCAGCAAGTGCCAATCAAATGCTTTCTTTTTAAAGGCCATCTTGGTCATATGTCTTATTACAGCAAGAGACAAAACCAAGACTATGTTCCATCATATTTCCTCTAACCCTGAATCCTCCCATACAGAATAAGCTTCCTTCCCTTGTCCATCAAATCCTCTGTGTTTATTTCTTCACTCTGATTTTATTATACCTGTGGGCAATTCCTGCTCTTTTCCTCTGTCCAAACACTGCTCTTCCTAATTCTATTCAAGAATCAATTTGTGAGGGCCTCATGCCAACTACTCCATATCTGTCCTTATTTCTTGAAGCTCTTGAAGTCTGTTTCACAGTTTGACATTGGTTATGGACGCTTTTAAGCCTTGAATTAAAGCATGCCCCCTGTATTGGAAAGCAGGATTTGTCATTTATTGGTGCTTTCATTCAGTTTTAAATTTGAGTTCAGATTCTAAACACTTTAGAAGTTAAATGCAAAGCGCCTGTAGTATTTGTAGAAACAGTTTTCTGGGTTGGCTTCTGATGGGTTTTCAGGGTTCTCTCTCTTATGTCTTGCTATCACTTTGATAGTCATTGCCATATCTAAGGACAGTGAATGTGCAAGTCTCTGTGTGCCATACATTGTGAAGAAATGCAAAATCTGACACACACACACACACACACACACACACACACACACACACACCGGGTAGAGTACAGTCTGGACACAGCTGTCTGAATTTGTGCCTCTATTGAAGCAGTTCCTGGCCATGTGGCTGTGTGATCTTGGCATCTTCTCCAAGCCTTAGTTTCCTATTTACGTGACCACAGGCGGAGCAGCATTCTCTGAGACCTTTCATTGGAGAGGTCTCCAGTTACTCTCCAGTTCCTGCACATGAGGCAGCAAATGGCAGTCTGTTGGCCTGGATATCATACTTCAGAAGGGCGACACACACTCCCCACACAATTGGATATAGGGCTTCTAAGTTGGAAGGCCGGGAAAGCCTGGCGCCCCCTTGGCATGGTCAGGACCTGGAATTCAGTAGCGGTAGGATGGGTGGCGCTTTGCCTGCCTCCCTATTCAGCTGCATCGGTGACTGACGTTAGTGCAGGATATTCTGTTTGCAAGATCAGAAGGCTGAAGCAGAAGCAAGTGGCAGAGCTCTCAGCTCAACTTCCATGCCTGGGAACCCACCCAGACCATGTAAGGAGAAGACTCAGGCTATCTGAGTTGGAATCTCAGTTCAGCCACCTGTTAGCAAGGCAAGCCTGGCTTCCAGGTGTTACTCTCTCTGGTCTCTCCATTCCCTATCTCTTTCAGAATCTAGTTTTGAGTATCAAAATATTATAACAGTGGCTTAACCTAATAATCAAAACAATGCTCCACACAGATCTACCCACCATCCAATTCCTCATGAAGATTGTCTTCTTGGATGATTCTAGGTTGAGTTCACTTGATGGTTATAGCCAACAGGTTCACGCATCTCTTCTCAGTCAGTATAAAAACCATTTGTGTGCCTGAATTCCCAAAGGTGGTCTTTTTCAGGGGTAACAGCTGAGGACAGTGCCATCTTTCTAGGGTGTCAGCATTTGAATAAATCTAATCTTTCCCGTCTGCTCTCAGTACCCATGTGCTCATTTCCCACGTATTGACTCTTAAGTAATAAGTAGATGGACATAGGTCTGGTAACAAAAAGAAATCACAGTGTATAATGGACATTATAAGGCACATAGTAGGTGCTCAGGAATAAGACAAAAGTTCTGCCATTGTCTTAATTAAGATTTCTATAGCTGTGAAGAGACACCACGGCCATGGCAAAGGAAAACATTGAATCGAGGAGGCAGCTTACAGTTATAGAGGTTTAGTCCATTATAATCATGGCAGGGAGCATGGCAGTGTGCAGGCAGACATGGTGCTGGAGGAGCTCCTACATGTTGATAGGCAGGCAATAGAAAGTAGACTAAGGTACGGTGCAGTATCTTGAGCAGATAATGAGACTTCAAAGCCTGTCTCCATAGTGACGAACTTCCTCCAACAAGACCACACCTACTGCAACAAGACCGCACCTCCTAATAACGCCACCCCTTTGGGGGCTTTTCTGTCCAACCACCACAGCCATCAGGAGTTTAGAGCATATAGAAGTCAAGATACAACAATGTTCATAATATTCCTTTATCTTTAATGTCCACGGGATCTGAGTAAGCATCCCTTCTCTTATTGATTTCTGTTACTTTTTTTGGATTTAGCCCGTCTTGAGGTCTATCAATTTTATTGATATTTCAATAGAAACAACTTTGATTTTGCTAATTTCCTCTACCGACTTCCTGTTTTCCATTTATCCCTGCTCTTTCAGAAGTTGCTTCTTTTACTAACTTGGGGCTTTATTTGTTCATTTTGATGAGTGAGGTTCAGACTGGCGCTTGTACCAACCTTAACTTTTCACCCTCCAGTTCCCCACACCCTCCCCAATCTCTAGCCATAGCCACTCTGTTTGGTTGACTTTTAAAGCTTCAGTATATGAAATACAGCAGGAGATACCTAACTTAAAAACTAAGTTTTCTTGGATTGAGTCCTGTAGTTTTTGTTGATCAACTTCTTTATTCCTTCCAGCTTTCTTTGCTCTTTTAAACATGTAATTAATTTCTTTATGATAGATGGTTATTTCAAACACCAGGAATATGGTCATGGGTGAGAAAGGAGTGTGGCGATGGGACATACACAAATATCATGTTTTGTCCTCTGCCGTGTACCAGGTGCTGCTGGGCTCAGGGAAAAGAGACAAAAGGTGCTTCTTCATGTGCAACGGAATTGGAGCCTGAATGTGTAAAGCTGGCATTGGTAAAGGAAAAAAATGCTTATCCAATATGCTTATCTCTGTATTTATTTTGTATATGTATTTCACTCAACTGGCCTAACCTGCTGAACCATTTCAAAACAAATGTGAGACATCATGACACCTTATCCTTTAATACTCTAGCATGCCTTTTAAAAAACACCTAACACCATCCATTCTCTGATAATTACAACACCATTATCTCACCCAACAATTAGTGATAATTCCCTAATCCACTCTAAACACCCAATTGCGCTTTTAGTCTCCCCTTGCTTTCCATCCTCAGACCCTCATCCACTGCTCTCTGTCTGGGCTCTGAGAGGCTGCTTTCTACAGCCTGCCTCAGCCAGGCTTCCAATCAAGGTCAACCGATGAGAGGCGCCCATAGACACCACAGACACTAGCAGGAGTCAGGGGTCTGGGAGGAACTGGGGCGCTCCTCCTTTCCTACCCCACCCCTGTAAGTGACATGGCACTGGCTGTATCTACCGCTCTATCTATTGCCAGGCAGCGTCCTACTCAGCAACTGCTCAACTGCTCCCAGCTCTCTCCCTCCCAGCTCGCTCCTTCAGTTCTCAGAGGGGCTGGCAGCGGCTTCTCTGCCAAGCCATGGATGTGTCGGCAACTTAGTGCTTCTTTCCATCCTGGCCACGCCCGCCACTCAACAGTGTCTTCAGGAAGTTTGACATCTGTTCCCTGCGAAGACCCTGCCTCATATTTGAACAATTCATATTTAAACAGTCACACTTACCTGATGTGTGATTTTTAACCTTTTTTTTTTTTTTTTTAAACCAAAATCCATTCAAGGGCCTTGTGTTGGATTTGTTTCTGCCTCTTTAATGTCTTAGTCAAGGCTCTTCCCTTCACTCTGCCCAATGACCTCTTTTTACACCAATTGTCTGATAGAAGTGGCGGGTGCTGACTGTGTCCAGGTTTTTCTTCATAGTGTTACTTAGTTTATTCCCTTTGTGGCAACTTTAACTTGCATGTAGTCGAATTGTTAGATCTAACCCCCATTTTAACCCTGGTAACCAGAATACGGGTCATTTCATATAATTTACAAACTATTATCACAGGAGACACATAGTATTAGTAATAGTGGAATCACTGGACAGAGATTTCAATTACCAAAAGAGAATAGTCATGCTTTTCCACTGTGATCATAAAAAGAAGCCCACCTGCTACTCACAAGCGATCCGTAGTGGTGGTACATTGATATGATGGAGATCTCACATTCTCTTAGCTCAGCCTGAATGTTTCAACATCCGTTATCTATCCTGGCCTACACTGACTGTTTCATTGCATCTTGCAAACATATTGTTTTCTGTTTCTACCATTACCTCTCCTTACATTAGGTAGCATCCCTTTGTATGTAAGTGCTTTGCTTTAAAAACAGAAGCTATTTGCCTTTCCCGATTAGAATTGCTACAGTAAAAGCAACCTCATCTCTCCCCTAACATCCATTTTCTCACTCTGAAATCAGGGAATCATTGCAATACTAAGACACTACCTATTTCCAGTTTCATTAATGAGGTCTGACAATTCTATGCAAATAAGCTTAATTGGTTATCAGGGAAATTGGGTGCTGCACCTTCTGATATGCAATGAGTTCAGCTCCGCTTGCCTTTTCTACTTTTAATTGCTACTGCAACAGTGTCCCGGACAACCCTATTAGTACAGTCTGGCGCTAATAGAAATGGACCCTGGGTAGCACAAACTGTAGGAAGAAAAGCCATTATCAGCAGTGGGTAATTATACCACAATTAGACTGTGCATCTCCTAGGAGTAGTCCAAATGCACTCTAAGTCTATGTCGCTTCTGTGAGGTGGCTGTTAGTTCCACAAACCTTGGATGATGAGAGTCTGGGTGCTAAGCTCCGTTGTTCCTCTGCTTTCTCAATATGTATTCCAAAATAAGCCGTTCTGATCCCTTAAGTGCATCTGTCTGGGAGAAATAATGGATTTCTAAAAGCTAAGTGGCTAGACTTCTGGATTCTGTTTGGGTTTTTATATGGGGTCATTTGGGGACTAGCCAACTGTTACCCTTAGGCGCCCTTTTGGATGTCTTGCTCTCCTGATGTTTGCCCACACAGGTGTCTGCTATGGGTAGCTACTGCCACTTGCCAGTGTCCTGGAGGCTATGTCCTGCTAGTCAGGATGCCAGACCTCCACATGGCCCCTTTCAGCAGCTATTCCCCGGTTGCAAACACTACACCAGATGGGGAGATGCGACTGGAAAGAAAGGCAGATAGTATAGCCACCCAGCAATCTACTAAACCATCTCCAACACGATCGACCATAATTACCTAAAATTCCTAACATCCCCTCATCATTACAAATGAAGCTTCCCTCTACAGGTGATGAAAGATTTATGGCCACTGACAAAATACACAATGATTCATGGATGCCTCTGGGCTATAGGATGTATAAACAATTGCACTATGGTCTGTCTGGTTATTGGAGTATTTGTTCTCAGAGCTGTTCCTTGTCTTTCAGTGTCTACTCCTACACATTTGCAGGATCTGTCCCCTGCAAACCACAATTCCCAGCGCGGCCATTTTCTATCTAGGCATGGCAAATTACTACAGACTTAGGGCCTTAAAATAATACTCACTTATTATTTCATAGTTATGTAGTTCAGAAATGGGAGTGCAGGGTGCAGATTCTCTGCCCAGGACCTCATGCAGCCATGCTGAGTGTCAGCTGTCATCTTGTTTGAGGGTACCAGGTGAGAATCTGCTTCCTAAGTCATTCAAGTCAGTGTTGACATAGGGTTCCTGATGGTTAGAGGACTCACATCCCTTCCCTTGCTGGCCAGAAGTGGAGGATTAGGCCGGGACCAGTTGCTGACTGGAGCATTTTCTGTAAGAAAAGCACAACCCCAGCTTGAGGTGGAGGAAGCTAAGCACGTTATGTTTGGCCACTAGGTAACACCATGGCTGGCCAGCACGCCCTTCCTTTTCTTGTACCAGACGCCGAACCTAGAGCACCAATCACACTAATAATGCAATCCGCCAGCCCTGTGACATGAACTCTTCACTGTGACAGGATCTAAGCCACGGAGTGACAAACCGTGGCGTGTGGACCAAGTGTGGCAGGTAACTTTTCGGAACAGTCTCATAAGCTAAGGGGTTTTAACAGTTCTCTTTTTTTTAAAGATTACTTTTATTATTTCAATTACTTGTGTGTGTGTGTGTGTGTGTGTGTGTGTGTGTGTGTTCACATGTATGTATGAGAACTACTGGAGACCTGAGGGGTGTTTCCTGGAGATACAGTTACAGGTGACCCTGAACTACAGTTACAGGTGACCGTGAACTCCCTGGGGTCCCTGCTGGGAACCCACAAGAGTAATGCACTCCCTTAGCCAGGCTGTGGTGGCTCACACCTTTAATCACAGCACTTGGGAGGCAGAGACAGGTGGGTCCCTGTGAGTTCCAGGCCTGGTTTACAGAGTGAGTTCCAGGACAGCCATGACTGTTACAGAGAGACCCCGTATCAGAGAAAAAAAATAGTAATATGCACTCTTAACTACTGAAGCATCTCTTTAGTCCCAGGCTCTAACTTTTCTAATGCCACATTTTAAATGGCTTTCATATGCCTTTGCAATATCAGGTTTTGATAGTTAGGTGACACAGGCTAAAATATGCACTACCTAGATCTCTACAAGAAAAAATAGTGGAATCCTGAATTCTGTGAAGTTCAACTTCCTGTCAGCTCAGTCAGAAGAGAGGCAGATTGGAAGGGACAGTGCGGGGGGGGGGGGGTTGGTGATGAAGGAAGAGACAGGTAACACCCAACAGAGATAAAGCAAACTGGAAAACTTGATAGCAGGCCCTAAAAAGTAAAATTGCCATTCAAAAGTCCTCAGAGCATAATATAATTTTAAGTCTTTGTATAACTTATAATAAAAAAAAAATCCTTGTTTTAATTTACATATCATTTGGTTACTAATAAAGTTGGATTTCTTTTCATATGTTAATTTGAAGAATTGCAAATGAATGCTCCAAATAAAATGAACAATTTTCTAAAACAAGGAAGAAGCAAAAATAGTCAATACCCACAAGACTATTTATCTACAAAATGGAAAATACACTAAAAGTCTCAGCAAAAAAAAAAAAAAAAAAAATGAGCAAATGTTTACTTTTAAATTAATTATTAATATCCAGAACCAAGATCCATTTGAAGCATTACTGCTGAGTCTGTGGCCTCATGATTGGGTGTTGTCAAACATCAAGGGTGAGTGCCCAGGGCTTGATTCCAGTTCCCTCAAGAAGACAGGAAAAGGACATTTATAAAACTAAGCTTTATATTTTCAGTATGGATATTTTACCCTCAGTAAAGAATGTAACCCTCTGTGCAGGTTTGGATGAGAATGTCCCCTAGAGGCTCATATGTTTGAATACTTGGCCCCCAGTTGGTGGAACTATCTGGAAAGGATCAGGAAGTGTGGCCCTTGGTGGAGAAGGTGTGCATTCCTGGTTAGCTCTCTCTGTCTTGTGCTTGCAGAAGGAGACTGACGCTCTCAATTACTCCTCTGGTGCCATTCCTACCCTGCTACCAAGCTCCCTGCCGTGGTGGTATGGATTCTACCCAACTCTCTAAATCCATAAATCCCAAAGAAATTCTTTCTTCTATAAGTTGCCTTGCCAGTGGTGTCATAACACATCAGTAGAAAAGTAACTCATTAATGACCAAATTAGGCTCCCTCCATCCTCCATCCCTCCTCCGATAGATGCTCCACTGTGCAAACAGTTAGCTCTTTCTTCTACATCAGGACTTTGACAAATGAGCTGGAAGTTTTTGTGTCTGAAAGCAAGAACACTGTCAGGACCTAAAGAGCTACCATCAAAAACACACTGGCCCCAATGTCAAAATCACACTGGCCCGAAATGGAGAAGGCTCCTTTGGCAAAGTGGAGGTGGTCTGTAGGAAAAGAAATCAGAGCTTACCACAGAGAGACACACAGGAAGCCAAGAGTTCATAACCATACTCAAAACAATTCACACTCCCCACCTGAGTCACCCACTATGCCACATTTTTATTACCAAAATGGATAAAAGGATTAAGGTTGTCTTTTTTTATTTATTTATTTTTCTGTGAAGAGACACCATGACCATGGGAATTCTTATAAAGAATTATAGAGGGCTCACTTAACATTTTCAGAGGTTCAGTCCGTTATCATCACGACAGGGCGCATAGCATCTCCCTATCGTGGTGCTGGATGTGGTGCTGGAGCTGAGAGGAAGTGGACTGACTGTCACACTGAGTGTAGCTTGACAAAAGGATCTCAAAGCCCGCCCCCACTGTGACACACTTCCTCCAACAAGGCCACACCCACTCCAACAAGCCCACACCCACTCCAACAAGGCCACACCTCCTAACAGCTGCACTCCCTTGGGGGCCATTTTCTTTCACACCACCACAGAGGCTTCACCTTCTCTGAAATAAAAAAGAAATCTGTGTTTCAACTTACTCAAAACTATATAGCATCAAAAATTTCCATCCAACACAAGCAGAATGACAGACAGACTTAGGAATCTAGAAAAGTCACCATTTTGTTATCTCAGTGAGATAATAGACCTAGCAAATGGTCAATAAATCATCATACTATACCACTGTTATATGGAGCCATCTCCTGATACATACATCAATCCTAACGTCACTAAAATCACTGCATGATACAATTCTACAGGGATGGTAAAGTTCCAGTGATAAATCATTCTTACCAATACAACTGGTGAGCTTAAACATGCTTTGCGTGTCACAACCAGTTTATAGGAAATGCTGAGAATAGAAAACTCCTAAAAATGCCACGTAAGACAAGCAGCCACAGACTGAATATGGAATTTTCTGGGATGGAAAGGATAAATAATTGCATTTAAAATCTCAGTGGGTGCACGCTGAAAGACACAGCAGCTAACTCAGGCATAAAAAGCACTTGGGGTGATGATAAATTTTAACATGTTGTAGGTATTATAGGAAACCAGGAGGAATCCACTGTTAATTCTGTTGTGTACAATCATGATATTGTGGGGTGTGTGTGTGTGTGTGTGTGTGTGTGTGTGTGTGTGTGTGTGTTTGTGTGTAAATAATCCTTATCTACTATAAATGCTCTACTTAATTTCCCATGGTCCTCTTTAGGAGACACATGGGCTTCACAACAGGCTGGCCTAATCTAAACCAGCCCTCGACCCCCCTGGTGGGGTGAACCACACAGTGACAGATGAACTGTAAACACTGGGTTGCATTTGTGTTGGTGAATACACGACTACGTTCTATCCCAGGGAATTCCACATTCAGAGTTTGGCTGCTCACTCCTTAAACGGCGTTTTAAGTTCTATACCCAACATCGCCTATAAACCAGCATGAGCACTCAAAGCTTGTCTAAGCTCATCACTTTTACTGGTCAGAATGATTTCTAATGGGAAATACCATCCCTGGGGCATTAAATCCTTGGTTGAGGTGATGGTGTCTGGATCGGTTCTCTTGCACTCAGGGAAGGGCTTACAAACACGTTTACACACCAACAGACCCACCCTGGGCCAGATTTGTCACACCAATGCAGATGATCTCTAGTGACATTGAATGCCTAAGAACCTGCCGGGAAGTTAAGAACCTCTGTACCAGGCTTTTTCTTTTGGGCCACCAACTAGCTCCCAAATTGTGGCACGGAGACTTATTGGTTTAGAATGTTTGGCCTGGCGTAGGCACAGTTCTGGCTCGCTACTCTTTTAACTTAACCTGCTTCTTTTTACCTACATTTTGCCTCAGGGGTCTTTAACTCTCACTTTTTTTAAAGCTGGTGCTGTGTCTGTCTGTCTGTCTGACAGCTGCCTGGCTTCTGGCCCTGGGCATATTCTTTGTTCTCTCCTCCATTTTCTCTGTTCCCTCTTCTCTTTTTGAGTCTAGATTTCTCCTCCTATTTATTCTGTCTGCCTGCCAGCCTCGTCTATCCTATCTCCTGCCTAGCTATTGGCCGTACAACTTTTTAATTATACCAATCAGATGCCGTAGGCAGGCAAGGTAAAACAGAAACACATCCTTACGTGGTTAACACATACCCTTGCATTGTTAAACAAATGCAGCAAAACCCAATGTAACACATCTTTACATAGTCCAGGTATTCCACAACACCCTCCTCCCATGTAAGGCTGTAAAGGGCCAGCTGTCATGCTGTTGGAGATTCGGCGATGCTAATATTTTCTTTTGCTCTTGGGCTTTTTATTCCCCAACTGCAAAGTTTAGAACACCAACTCCATTTCTCCCCTAAGCCCTATGAAATCCACTACATTGTCAATTCCAAGATTTGTTGTTGTTGTATTGTTGTTGCTAGTTTGATTTTTTTAGGGATGTTTATGTCATAGTAAAATTAACTGTGTACCAAATTCAAGGGTGTCCCCCTCCACACACACACACTTACTAGAAACTTGATATAGAAGTAACTGCTAAAATTCCTGTGGAGCTGGGAAATAATCCAGTTGGTAAAGTGTCTGGAACACAAGCATGGGATTCTGAGTTTAGATTTTCCAGAATCCACATTAAAATGAAAGGAAGCAAAACAAACAACAAACAAGACTGTGTGACCTGCACCTATAACCCATCAGTAAGGATGGGGTTAGTGCAGACTGTGTGACTGCACCTATAACCCATCAGTAAGGATGGGGTTAGTGCAGACTGTGTGACCTGCACCTGTAACCCAGCAGTGGGGATGGGGTTAGTGCAGACTGTGTGACTGCACCTGTAACCCAGCAGTAAGGATGGGGTTAGTGCAGACTGTGTGACTGCACCTGTAACCCAGCAGTGGGGATGGGGTTAGTGCAGACTGTGTGACCTGCACCTGTAACCCAGCAGTAAGGATGGGGTTAGTGCAGACTGTGTGACTGCACCTGTAACCCAGCAGTAAGGATGGGGTTAGTGCAGACTGTGTGACTGCACCTGTAACCCAGCAGTAAGGATGGGGTTAGTGCAGACTGTGTGACTGCACCTGTAACCCAGCAGTAAGGATGGGGTTAGTGCAGACTGTGTGACTGCACCTGTAACCCAGCAGTGGGGATGGGGTTAGTGCAGACTGTGTGACTGCACCTGTAACCCAGCAGTAAGGATGGGGTTAGTGCAGACTGTGTGACTGCACCTGTAACCCAGCAGTAAGGATGGGGTTAGTGCAGACTGTGTGACTGCACCTGTAACCCAGCAGTAAGGATGGGGTTAGTGCAGACTGTGTGACTGCACCTGTAACCCAGCAGTGGGGATGGGGTTAGTGCAGACTGTGTGACTGCACCTGTAACCCAGCAGTAAGGATGGGGTTAGTGCAGACTGTGTGACCTGCACCTGTAACCCAGCAGTGGGGATGGGGTTAGTGCAGACTGTGTGACTGCACCTGTAACCCAGCAGTAAGGATGGGGTTAGTGCAGACTGTGTGACTGCACCTGTAACCCAGCAGTAAGGATGGGGTTAGTGCAGACTGTGTGACTGCACCTGTAACCCAGCAGTGGGGATGGGGTTAGTGCAGACTGTGTGACCTGCACCTGTAACCCAGCAGTAAGGATGGGGTTAGTGCAGACTGTGTGACTGCACCTGTAACCCAGCAGTGGGGATGGGGTTAGTGCAGACTGTGTGACTGCACCTGTAACCCAGCAGTGGGGATGGGGTTAGTGCAGACTGTGTGACTGCACCTGTAACCCAGCAGTAAGGATGGGGGTTAGTGCAGACTGGGGGGGTCCTGAAGCTCATCAGTCAGTCAGTCTAGCTGAACCAATGTGGTTCAAGTTCAGTGAAAGACCCTGCCTTCCAAAATTAAAGGTGGAAAGCAACTGAGGAAAGATGTCTGACATCCACTGTGGCCTCCACAAGCAGACAGACACACACACACTCACACACACGTTCATACACCACGTGCACACAAACACAGCATACATTATACATAAATAACAAATTGGTAAATTAATTTTTCTGCAGTGTCTTGCTTCTTAAATTTTGACAAATGGGACTACCATCTATCTGGAGGATCCCTAAAACTGTGGACATAAAACACTCACTATGCTGTCTAACATGTGGGAAGGGCTAAAATAGGAGCTGTTATTACCCAATGACGAGCGTCTGTTGTCTACCTGTGGCTGTTGAGCCAGACAATCACAGAGAAACCGGGTCAACCGGTCTGCAGGTATTTTGACACTGACACTGACACTCTCCTACCGTCATTTCTGTCCTGCCAAGCCGAGACACACGTCTCTCTTTGCCACTCGCCTCCCCCATTGTCTGTAGGCTGAAGGCCAGGTGAGCAGTTATCCCCACACCATGAGCCTGGTTGTTACAGACAGTGCAGAAAACCGTGAGACCTTGCAGCAGCAAAGTCAATTAATAAACTGCAACAAGGTCCTATGAGACTTGCCGTGGCTTTTCTGGGCACCAATTTGTGCCTGATAGCTCTTCTCAGGGAACTAATAACTTCAGTGTCATTCAAGGCCTCCACTGTCACCCACGCCACTCCAGAGCCCCTCATTGCTGCTGGCTTCAAATGTGGTCAAAGGAAATTTTGCACAGAATTCTATCCACAGCAGAGTCTTGACTCAGGGAGAACAGACGGAAAGGACTAGACCAGAGACTTAAGAGCCGGTTGGTCTGTGTTCAACATGGCTGTCCCATGGATATTGTCAGCAGAACTTGAGGGGAGTTTGAAGGCACAGCACTGAACTCTATCTTCAGGAGAGCTCTCCTGAGGGTCGCTGACTTAATGTAAACAGAGGCGGTCTTCAAAGGACCAGAAATGTTTACTTCGATGGGAATGTACGTAAACTGCGTATATTCAGGAAGCCGAGGCCAGAAGAAGCATTTTAAAAGCATAAAAGGGGAAATTTGCATACAGGACATGGATATAAAGTTCTCTGATCATGAAGGCCCCAGCAGGAGTTTGCTTCTGCTCATGGCTGGAGGTGCCATTGCTAGCTGGGCAAGCTTTCTATACAGGGTGCCTTTCTGAATTGTTGCATCCTGAAAGAACATTAAAGACATTTTTGTTACACATCGCTGGGTGTACATAGGAAGCTTTCAAAACACAGGTACGTGTAGAGGGAGGAATCTCTGACATTCTTGGAGAAAGCCCCGAAGAAAGTCATTATCTCAGATAGACCTGAAAATTTTCCAGGCTTTCCTGGAATTTGGGGGCTCCCTTTGCATTTGCCAGATGATCCTGGAGAAATCAGTGTTCCTTCTTGAGGTTGTTAGTTTCGTTAGTAAACAAATTTAAAAATATATTCAAACAGGAGGTAAATGACAATTTTATTAGAGTTTCAAAGAACACTCCAGGGTAGGTAAGTTGTGAATTTCAGAGTCGGAGGGGGGGAGGGGGGAGGAGAGGAATCAGGAGGAGAGGTAGCAGGTAGTCACATGGTATGGAAAGTGATTTAGAGAAAAGTAAGGGAACCAGGGAAAGCATACGTAGGTTCTGGTCCTCATCTAAATGAGAGATGGGGGGGAAAAAAGAAAAAGATAAAGTCAGCCCTGACTCAGAGAAGTGAACAGAACCAACCTACCTCATGGTGGCTTACTTGTAAAGACTGGATTCTCAGATGGGAATTCTGGGGAACAAAAGTACAGTATTTCATTATAGGAAACATTAATCTACCTACCATCCCCTTAGCATGGCTTAAGGTGAACCCGTCTTCCAGTGATTGACATGGCTCTATTCTCTTGACCAGAGCCCCTTTGCCTTTAGTGCTGATCTCACACTGGCTACAGGTCGTCTGAGTCTCTCCACAAGACTGTTGCACCATTTTCACAGGGAAGGTGGCGGGGGGCGGGGGGGCCCGGGGCCTGGGGATTCTCCGGGATGCTCTAGGGATTCTCCGGGATGCTCTGGGGATTCTCCGGGATGCTCTGGGGATTCTCCGGGATGCTCTGGGGATTCTCCGGGATGCTCTGGGGATTCTCTGGGATGCTCTGGGGATTCTCTGGGATGCTCTGGGGATTCTCCGGGATGCTCTGGGGACTCTCCAGGATGCTCTGGGGATTCTCTGGGGATTCTCTGGGATTCTCCGGGATGCTCTGGGGATTCTCCCGGATGCTCTGGGGATTCTCCGGGATGCTCTGGGGACTCGTGTCTCATCTCTCCTCTCTGGCAGCTAAGGACCTGACCAGCCCTCTAGCTAAGGCTGCCGCCCCGCTGCGCACATTTTCTCACTCAGTCTCTCCTGGTACAAGGTATTCCCAGACCGTATCCAGGATCAGTCTGGGAACAACATCACATCCTACTGAAGGTCCTGCTGGGGGCAGTGACATGATTTGGGGAGAAGAAAAGAGAATGAGTGGCTGCTGCAAGTCAGAGAAAGAAATAACGGGAGGAGAGACACTCAAGCAGGAAGCGACTGCAGCCTACACCTGCAGTGCTGTGTGCTGACATGGCTGCCACACGCTTCCAAACTGCAAAGACAGACAGGTTCTCTAAAAAGACCCTGAAAGCATTCCATTTTGGAGAAGTTGGGACCCTCTGGGACATTTGTTTCCCACAAAAGCATCAACTCGGCCAGACTTTTGCGTTATCTAGATTTCAGTTAACTTGCCTCAGTCTGTTCGTATTTTTTTCATGCAGAGGTGATGGTGGAGACATGCGCTAAGGCATGGAGCAATAACACCACGCGTGCTGTCCATGCAGAAGTACCTGCTGCCGGCAGAGCTTTCTTCCCAGACGGTGTAGCATGCCCGTGGAATGTTCTAACAGAGAAGACAGGTCTCCAATTGTTTCCCAGGTTCTCAGTGCCTTGCCCACGGCCTAGAGAACAAGCTCTTACATGTTCTAGAAAGGAAGGCTCTGGACGCTTAGGGGCAGCCTGTTTCCCGTGGGGGGAGAAGAAAAAAGATGAAACGTAGTCAATTGGAGGTGAGAGGTTGTCCCCTCACCTGAGTGAGCGAGGGGGAGGGGGGTATGATCAATTATGACCACTTCCAGCATGCACTGTGGGGGGGGGGGGTGTGGAGGAGATGGTTTTAAAACTCATGGGCTTTTACCACCATTCAAAACAAGAGCAAGAGGCAGAACAATGTCAAAACAGACAGAAGAGCTTTGGGAAATAGAACAGATGAATACAAGGTGTACATGACGCTTGCTATTCTGGAGTTCTGGAACTATCCTGGGTGTCTTACACACACACACACACACACACACACACACACACACCCCAAACCTTAAAATAATAACCATGAATCTTGTAGGTAATAAATACATTAATAATAGAGTAAAAAAATACTTAAAATTTGGGTAAAGTTTAAGAATATTCATGTTCCTAATGCCAGCCCAATTTAAAAGTTTTATTTGACGATTAACTGGGATCAATATCTAAGTTAGATCCAAGAAAGTTTTCAAGTCTATTTGCCTAGTAAAATGGTCTAAAATAAAGAGAAGTATGAATATTAATTATTTGGAAGTTTCACTTCTAGCAGAAAGATAACCCTAAAAGGATAAAGAAAGCCGCTCGCTCTCTATTCCTTCTTCTTTGGTCTTCTTGTCACTGATCATGGGTCGCTCCTGCACTGGGCACATTCCTTAGCCCGACAGACGAAGGCCAAGAAGCAGCGGCCAGACCTGGATGAGATTCACCACCAGCTGCAGCCGCAGGGGTTCCCGCGACCCAAGTCGGGAACTGGACGCTGAGCCCAACCCGGACCTGCCAAGGGAGGCCTGCATGGCTCTCTAGCCTGCGCGAGGTACTTCATCCATTCCACCAACATAAAGACCCACTTCTGACCCAAAGACCACAAGAGGAGGCTGAAACAGCTGGGCATTGAACCCTACAGTCGGGAAGACGCTGAAAGGGCAGGGGGCATGGACTCGTATGTACCCCGCCCCCCCCCCCAGGGCCTGGGTGTACCCACTGAGATCCCTGAGATGGACACATCCACCTGAGCAGCCTGAGGATGCAGGGCAGAGAAATTGCCCATGGACACTGGTTCAGGGCTAGGCTGAGTGTGTACTTTGGGTTTTGGGGACATGATCTCTCTGGGTGTTCTGCCCAAAATAAAGGACCTGGACAAGAGTTTGGGGTTGGGCGGGGCGGGGGGGGAGGAGAAGGTCCCTCAAGGATGTGTCCCGAAAATACAGACATCAGCTATTATTTATCCAAAAAAGTTTGTATAGTGTGTGGTATAAGTACTCTAATGCGTTTGAAGTATATATTAATTGCCTGTGGCCACATTAAAAACTTACACCAAAACCTAAATGCTTAAAGCAACCACTGTCTCACATAGTCTTTAGGGTCAGGCATCCAGGAGTGCCTTAGGGACTTATGAGATTATTGTCTTATCATCAAGCTGTTACTTGAGGCTGAAGTGTTGGGAAGAGCCCAGGAATCTGCTCCCAAACCTGATCACATGGCCCCTGACAGAGTCACTGGAGTGAGACAGAAACTCTGGTGTCCTGGAAATGACACAGCGTCTCTTGCTGTCCTACTTCACTGCAGATGAGTCCCAACACAGCGTGGGAGGGGACAACTCAGGTGTGTAAGGACCAGAAGGACATGTCAGAGAGTGCTCTTGGGTGCGTGTGAGCCCTTTCGAGCGCTAGGAGCTGTGTCTATATAAAACGCGTTTGCTCCACTCCAATACTGCTAAAATTCCTATTTTATAACAGCATCAGCTCAAGCGCCATAGAGTTGTCATGTTAATTATGTCTGGTTACATGCGGGATTCCTCAGACACAGTTCCTTGAGTAGGATATTAGTCATTTTTTTTTTTTTTCTCATTGCTGTGGCAAAAACCTGATAAAACCAACCTAAAGAAATGACTTAGTTTGATTCATCATCCGTGGTGGGGAGATATGGTGGTGTGGCGGACGGGAGGCAGCTCGTCACACTGCAAGGACGGAGAGCAATGAATGCGGATGTTCAGCTCAGCCCCCCATGGAATGGCCCCACCCACAGATGTGCCCACCAGCTTGTCAGTAGGTGAACCCAAGTGAAGCATCACAAGAGCAGTTCCCATCAATTAAAAAACAGCAACAACAAACAGAAACACACACACACACACCCCTACCGTACAACAGCAGACCAGGAACAGTTTAGACATCCCCTGTGTTAGTATCCTAAAGGAGAGCACTTGGGTATGCAGAAGTCCACGGAGTGGCTCTCGGAGCCTACCAGAATGTGATGAACTGCCTTCAGACTCTGTCCTGTCCTGGATTATCCCAAACCTCCTCATTATACCTTCCCGGTTATCCTCCCTTTCTCTTGAAATTTAGTATATGGAGATGGATAATTTTTTTTCTCAGCTTTTGGTTCAATAGGGACAGGATGTGTATGAAGTCCCTTGACTGTTTCTATCCCTTTGAGTTCTCATTAGAGAGATATTTGCTGATTTTTTACAAACTCTTTTCATTTAAAACATTTTTAAAAAACTCTCCTGAATTGCCTGTGAGTTTTGCCAGGTGGGTTCCTTTAGACAAAAGTCACACCTATATATCTGCAAGATATTTAATCCCTTTCTCGTGATTCTGTGAAGGGCAATGTTCTTGGGCTTCTTAGAAACCCTATTTTGTTAAAGGCATGGAGGCCCACAGAAGTGGCTCTGTTCCCTCTTGACTTAAGGTTAGAAAGTTCCAGCCTATTATTGCTCCTTCAAGGTTAAACAGCAGGATGTTTGGCCTAAGGTGTGGCTAGTGGATATCTCACCTAAGCAACAGGATATTTAGTTTAGGGAATTGTTACTTCTTGTTTTGGGTATTAAGGAGGTCATTAAATTTGTGTGTTCTTTGTATCATGGTGAGGAAGTCTTTTGCCTTACCCCTTTTGATTGGGGTTTATCACAAATTTAAGTAATAAACTTGGGGCTGATCACAGTATTCACTGTGTGCCCTCCCAACTTTATCTTTTTGTTTCGTTTTCCAAGACTGGGTTTCTCCGTGTAACACCTTTAGCTGTCCTAGAACAAGCTCTGTAGACCAGGCTGGCTCAGACACATAGAGATCCGTCTGCCTCTGTCTCCCGGGTGCTGGGATTAAAGGTGTGTGCCACCCCGCCCTATCTCCTGTTTCTTGTCTATTTCTCTCCCGAATCCACACTCCCCTTCTCAGGAACATGGATTACATGGACAGGACTGGACAAGAGGACTCCTGGGTGTGAATGGTGATTCCCCGGCCAAAGGTTCATCCATTAAAGGCTTAGCACCCAGGGTGGTGGGTGGTGGATTACTAGGTACCAAAAGATTTATGAAGTGGGGAGTAAAATCTTTAGCTCATTGGAGGAATCCCTGTTTGTATTTTCTGGACACCCAATTATCTGTCTGTCCTAACACTCTCCCGCCATAGTCATCCACCATGAATGGAGGCAGTCAACGAGTCTTGCTGAGCCTGCCGTCCCTACCCTATTTGGTAAGCTAAATATATCATTTTCTTTTTATAAGTTAGTTGCCTTGACTTTTTCTCTGTAGTAATACAAAGCTAATACAATAGGCCTTTGTGTGATTAAAATGGCACTTCCTTAGGCATTACTTTTGATGGCTTTGAGATCATAGCAAAGAATTTAGAGTCATTCCCCCAGCTTCAACTTTGGGTCATGTTTCCATGACAGTGCCCTGGATTTGACCTTTGCCTTTAAGGAATTTTTATTTTTTAATTTTTAAAACGATTTGCCATCTCTAGAGACTGAGACTCTTCAAGCCCTAGCTTCTTTCTAGTTAGTGGTTATTTCCTCAACCTATCTCTCTCCTCTTGCATCTTATAAAGGGCTAAGGGGAGCCAGATGGTTCCTTCAACAGGCTGTCTTGAAATTTCCTTAGCTGGATCACCCAGTTCTTTATTTACATGCTCTGCTTCGCACATCACTACACCGACGATGCTTTTAAGATCTCTGGCTCTACCTCACTGGATCCAAAGACCCGTTTCCAACAGCTTTTCTCACTTTATTTTAAACCTCAACCAGAACATGACTATGGCTTACACTCTTCCCAGCTGTCTCCTTTGCCTAGTTCTAAACCCATGCCTACATTTCGGCTGTTCCTTATGACTGTCTATTGCAATATTACAAATCACCCCCAAAATCTGGTCTATTAAAATAATAAACTTCTTATCCCACACAGTTCCAGAGGACCAGGACTCTAGTAATAGCTCTGCTGAAATTTTTGGGCTCAGGGTTTCTTATGAGGCTTCATTCAACTATAAGCCAGGGCTGAATGGGGCTGAAGGTTCCATTTCTAACCTTATCTTATTCATAGGGCTGTTGGCAAAATGACTCCCCTACAGGAATGCACAGTACACAGCAGAGAGAGAGAAAGAGAGACGGGGGGGGCATAGCATCATCATAATCTGATCGCAGAAGCTGCAGTGTTATACCTACAGTATTGTATCAGTCATACAGATGAGCTCATACAAACAGGGAGGGTGTGAATACCTCAAGTTGAGATTACTAGCGGACACTTTTGAGGGCATCACAGAGTTAAATGTCTCTCTTCCCAGCGCCCATTGAAAAGCAGCTGCAATGCAAGAATGAAGCAGAGAAGCAGAAATCTTATTTTTTTTTGTTACCGAAAACGCTCATTGGAGGAGGCTTAGATGTGGACACAAAGAGCATCGGTCCTTGACCTCGGAATCAGAAATGCTACCTAGATAAGAAAGTACAAGACAATTCTGTTTTTGTCTCCTCCAGAGTTTATCGCACGGACAGTAAAACATAAGGAACCTTTGGTGTGACTAGGAGAGTCTACAAGAGTGAAAAGTCAGAATGAGCTCTGAGAAAGGACAGCGGCGCCTCTCTCCTCCTTCTTCTAGACAAGAGAACGGGGAGGTGGGAAAATCTCCTCCAACTCTCTCTGTTCCCCAGCAGGTCACACCAAGTGTAACTTGCTTCTCAAAGTTGAGCATGTCCAGTGCGGGTCCCATCCCTCAGGGAGTTGCATCCTTTTCAAGTTCATAGGAAAAGCTGATGTGGCTGCTCTGAGAACCCTAGTTTAATATTAGCCAGACACCTACGTGCATGGGTATTTCAAATGTCTGCATTTCTTACTTTGTAACAATAGAAGGCTGGCTTCATCAACCCCTTTTCTGCAATTAGGCCAGGTTTCCGCCCTCCTTGCCATGCACAACCAATTTTCTAACCAGGTCTGGGTCCAAAATCTGTTCTTGATCTCTGGCAGCAGGTTGTCATCAATTAGTAAGAATGCAGCATTAGCAGGAACCTGAGACTAAACAGTAATTTCCTAGAACTATTTCCTGTCAGCTCCACCTCTGATCTTCTTATCGTGTGGTTGCAAACAGAGCCTGCTCCGTTTCACTTTGCAAAGCAGATTGGAGGTCTGGGGAAACAGCTCACCCGAGTTTGATCCCCAGCGCCCTCAAACAACGCTGACCCTGGTGGCAGGTGCTTAGAATCCCACCACTGTTGAGACAGACAAGAGGAATCCTAGAGTTTGCTGGCCAGCCAGCCTAGCCAAAGCGGGGAGCCCAAGACCCCAAAGAAAGATTCTGTATCAAAAATTAACCCTAAGCAATGATACCCGAGGATGATTTCTGGCATATATATGTTTGCGCATGACCACAGGTGCACAGGCATATACACACCCACCCCCCCCACACACACACAGAGTATATCCGGCACAATATAGCCAACTTGATCTCACATCCATATGTCGGACGTAGATCAATGTGTGTATCTTCCATGAGAAAGGTGAAGACTTAGAGAAAGCTAGGATTCCAATTGTTTGATTAAAAACTTATGAAGAAAGTGTCCACCACACCAAAAGACCGGTTGCTTCTCCTCCACCAGCACTCTTGGTTTAAAGGTGCAAGACTCCCGCTTCTGGCCGCACATGCCACTTTGTAGGTATACCAGATGGCAAAAGGTGGACGTTTCTGCCGGCAGAATTTCTGTCATCAAAAATTCCTGATGTATTTCAGAACTCCACATTTTTCTCTCTGACACCAGCCATTTATTCTGACAACAGGCAAATCATTCCTGAAGGGAAAACAGAGATAAAATTGTCAGTCAAGGGCTTTTGTGTTAAATGAGCCCCAGCTGTTTCCTATTTTAGCAGCCAGCTGTAAGCCAGGTTTGCAAAAGAAACTGGGAAATCTACCTAGATTCAAGATCAGTGGTGCTCAAGCTGTGTGGGGAGGGTGGTCTCCGCTTCTGTAAGGCACCTTGGGAACTGGGGGAACTGGGTCTTGAACTGTGGATCAAGGACCAGGGATACTTGTCAGCCTGCGAAGGAAGAGATGGCCCCAACAACAGAGTTCCCCAAGGAACTTCAATGTTTTGAGAATATTTATGTTGCTGAAGAACCTGGTTATAGTTATCTAGGCACAGGGGAGGCAGGCAAGGGAGTGGGGAGCATTTGTGGATGTAGAGCGTTCTTGCTCGCCGACATTCCCATCAAACTCAATTGCCACATAAATTGGTACAATTGCAGCACGTGCCGCGTTTTGTCTAAATTTTACTGATTTGTGGAAACACTATTCTCAGTCTGGAATGAGTAGCTGTAACATTTAAGGCAAGTCTAAAAAGTATTGAGTGCGTGACAGTCAACTGTATTACTTTAGTCCCAAGATACTGTATTCTTTTGTGATAGTGGTGGTGGCTTTTACAACAGGGTCTTGTGGAGCCTTCCATGGCTTCCAATTCACTATCTGGCAGAGCCTGACCTTGAACTCATATCTCTACACCAAGTGCTGAGATTACAGAAATGAACCACCACTGTTAACCCTGTGGAAATGCATTCTACTGCACATAAGAACTCTATAAGGAAAATATACCTATATATAATATTAAAAACTGACAATATAGTAATAAGAATATATAAATATATATGCAAATAAAACAGTTGAAGTATTTCTTTTCAGAGCCTGGAAAGGTGGTCCACTTGCGAAAGTGTTTGACATTCAGGCATAAGGACCTGAGTCTGGATCCCCAGGGCCCACGTAAGAAGCTGGCACTATGGCACACACCTGTGATGCCAGTGTTGGGGAGGCAGGGCGGGCGGGAACATCCCTGAAGCTCCCTAACTAGCCAGTTTAACCAGTCAGTGAAATGCCAGTTCAGTGACAGACTCTGTCTCAAAGAAGGAAAAGGCAAAGGAAAGGAGAGAAGAGCAGAGAATAAGGAAGACAATGACATCTACCTACAGTCTCCACACCTCTTACAACTCCCCCTACATCTACATGTACCTACATATAACCTTATACCACACACACACACACACACACACACACAATTTCTTTCCAGAATAGTTCCGGGTTCATGGCAAAGTATTTACTTGGTTTAAAGGTGTAAAACATACCCCCATATCAACCCACATAAATGGACACCTAATTTTTGACAAAGAAGCCAAAAATATAAAATGATAAAATGGAAATATATCCAACAAATGGTGCTGGTATACCTGGCTGTCAACATGTAGGAGAATGCAAATAGATCCATATCTATCGCCATGCACAAAACTCAAGTCCAAATGGATCAAGGACCTCAATAGAAATCCAGCCACGCTAAGCCTCACAGGGGAGAAAGTGGGAAATAACCTTGAAAGAGTAGGCAGAGAAGACCACTTCCTAAATAGAACACCAGTAGCAGAGACTCCAAGAGCAACAATTAAGAAATGGGACCTCCAGAAACTGAGACGCTTCTGTAAAGCAAAGAACACGTTCAACAAGACAAAATGGCTTGCTTTGTAGGTAGACAAATAGCAGAAGAACTTGGAAGGTGTTGCTGGCAGAATTCCTGTCATCAAAATTCGCGCTATATTTTAGAAACCCCAGATTTTATGCCTCAAACCAGCCATTTATTCCAACAGCTTTACCAGTAGTAAAAGCCTAACCCAGACTCCTTCTTTCTGTGTTCCAGCCTTCAACATTTCCCCTGCCCCTCCCATCCCCACCCTTCATCTGCTTCCCTTGGGATCTAAGGCATCCAATGGCATCCAATGAGCTGCAGCTATGATGGCAATTGCTTGATTGTCTGTGTGTTACCCCTGCAGACTTTGGAGCTTGCTCATCCTTTCTTATACACAATAGCTTGTCAGGGCTTTGTTGCCTGGCAACACTGACTCACTGCTCACCAATCTAATGAAGAGTCAAGGAGATCAGGCACACTTTCCACAAGGTCTGCACTTAGTCTTGGGCTGCATGGGGGAGGGGCATTGCTGGAGTATACGAGCTGCGGGGGATAGGACTCACGGATGAAGCCTTTATGGGTCATCACCCATGTTAGGGTGGGAGCATTCAGCGAGTCGCCCACTCCGGTGAGTAACCTCAATCCATGCATTGGCTCTCTAAGTTGGACCTGGATGGTCTCACTTCTCTGGCCTGTTGCAGGTAACCATGCCTTCCTTCCATCTCCCCAGTAAAAGTCACACAACAGACTTACATTTCTTCTTGTGAGTATCCATCAGCATTTTCTTAGTGAGATTTACCTGTTTATAAAATCATCTCTCACATAAGATATACCATGAAGCATGGCACTGAGTTATGACTCTCTCAGGGTTTGATGGTAATTACAACATATAAAGTGAGAGCCCACAATGCCTTCTTTATGATCTCCAACAGTCTGGATGCATAGTTCCTTTGTTCTCCCATGGAAATAGTACAATTAGTCAAGGTCCATAAAAAAAACAAACAAAGCCCCTCAAAAACCCAAATATATACTCTGTGATTAATCAAACTAACTTCTAACAGTCGAATATATTAACAAACAAACAAACAAACAAACAAAAACGATTTCATTCACCCTGTGCCATTCATACCTAAAAGAAATGCACTTTTGCTTGAGACCCTGAAAGTCCTAAGAACAAATGTTCTGATACTCCCTGGGACCATTTCTGTGGTAGCTTTGAGACAAAATGCCTTGGCCAGAAACTTTATTTTTCTAATCCCGGGAAGATACAAACTCAGCATAGTGTGTTGCTCCAAATGTGCTGTTCAAGGACCTCCCACTGAGAGCTCTGTAAATTTACAGCTTGGGTTCCTCAGTGAGGTCACCCTGTGCAGGCTGGTGGGCAGATGGCCAAACTGTGATACACGGCTGCAATCAGATTCCAAAACAAGGGGAGAGAGAGAGAGAGAGAGAGAGAGAGAGAGAGAGAGAGAGAGAGAGAGAGAGAGATGCAGAGACAGAGAGAGGGAGAGAGAGAGACAGAGAGAAAGAAACAGACGCAAAGACAGAGACAGACAGACACAGACAGACAAAGAGACAGAGAGCCTTTCCTTGTTTCTAGCTTAAACTTGTGATTTATAACAATCTGGAAAAAAGCTCCAAAGAGGAATATATCAGTTCAACCTGAAATAATGTTTCTAAATAATTGTTTCAAGTGTGTTTCAGGGAACTTCTATAAATTTCTTTTACAGAAATTTCTATAAATTTTCTGTTACAACAAGATAAAATAACAAAGTACCCTATTTAATTTAAATTTAGTATAAGTCACAGGGAAAAATAGAACTAGGAGATGATTTAGTTCAGTAAAAGCTCCCAATCTTGATTGTACTATTATCTGTAGCCTTAAAAATATATCTACTTCAGATTGGCAATATGGTTCAGCAGGAAAAGGCAGTCAGGCCTGGCGACTTGAGTTTGGTCTACAGGAGCCACATGGTAAAAGGAGAAATTTAATTCCCAAAAGTTGTCCTGCGTCTCACCGACTCATTCTGTGGCATGTATGACCTATCACCACACACACACAAAATAAGTAAATCAATAAAGTAATAAAAATATCAATGCCAAAGCTGCAAATCAAATTAATATTAGGCTGATGGGTCCAAGTCAGTGTTTTCCAATGATCTCTGAGTGATTCCACTATACAGTTAAAATTGAGAACTCAATGGTCTAACTCAAATATTTAGTAGATTGAGAAAATGAGATTTGGAGAGTTTAAGTTGACTTTTCATTATGTTTTTAAACTTGTCCCTTCCTGAGAATGATAGCCATTCTCAACATGTAGCTGTTTAAATTTAAATATGTTCAAATAAAATAAATTTACATTTGAGTTTCTTACCAACATTTTACAAGTACTCAATATCCCACATGTAGCTAGTGGTTACCATATTAAACAGAAAAACTACAGAGGTATCTGTCAAAACAGTACATTCTCTTAGGTGTTGCTGTAGGAGAGCTAATTTTATATGTGTTCATAATCATCTTTCTTTCTTTCTTTTTCTTTTTTCCCTCTATGTAGCTTTGGCTGTCCTGGGAACTCACTTTGTAGACCAGGCTGGCCTCAAACTCACAGAAATCTGCCTGTCCCACAGCACGTATAAACATCTTTCTTTAAAGTGTGGCAAAGGGTTGTCTTATGCCTCGATAAAGATTTCTATATAAGCATTAATTAATTTCAAATTACAAGCCATTATTCCACAAAGTTTAGTATAATAAAATGTTTTTTAAAAGCAATAGTATCTCACCAATAGCATGGAACTCAATAAAAGCACCTAATACCATAATAAAAATGAAAGTTTCATAGGCCATCATAGATGTCACTCAAATCCACATCAATGCACTTGAGATAGCCCAAGTCCAAGCTTGCACACAGGAAGGTGACAGAGGAAATACCTCTTCCTACAGATCTAAACACAAGAGAGACTAAGTTTTCTCATCCTTAGTGTAATAAGATTTATTACCACCATTATCATGTTTTAAAATCATAGAACAGGTTTTTGTCCCTTAAAATACCCTGACCTCTTAGAACAAACATTCGCAGGACAGCGGGATTCCTAAGGCAGGTGCTGGTGCTGGTGCGGTTTCTGTTGAGTTTGTAGTATTTTTGTCAGTGCAACTATCTTAAAAATTTTTTCTAGCTTTGTTTTTTCAGTTGTGTTATGAAATTGAAATTTAATACCACCGTTCCTTGTGAATACATTGTTCCTTGTCATGTGGCTCAGTGTTTCCCATTCCCAAGTGTATTACATCAAGTCATGAGCTAAACATGCCTGAGATTAAACTAGAGGAAGCCAGCTAGCCAATAGTGTAAGAAGCCAATCTTAGTCCCAGGCATTTTATAGAGATTGCATCATTTAATTCCCACAACTCACAATGAGCTAAGTACTAATATTATTCTTTTACAGATCCTACATGATTTAGTTAAGGTCACACAGCTAATAAGGGGTAGATTGAACTTTGAACCCAGGCAGTTGAGCTTGTAAAGGAAGCATTTTCCTGTTTTTAACACGGAATGCATAAAAAGGCCATACTTGGTTTTTTTTTTTAGATTAGAGACACAGGACTGGCCATCTGGGCAGGGGGAAACTCTCCCTGGTAACAAGGTGTGGATGTAGGCTTGGAGAGCTGGGATTCCAAGATTTCCAGGATGCCTTGTCAGAAAATGGCCGTATGGCCAATTTGACACTGATCTTTCCTGTTCTCTGGGAACAGTAGTAGTTGCATAAAACAAAATAGCATTAGCTGTCGGTTCTCTTCCAGTGGTTATGCAATATTCCCCAGTGTCTGGGCTCTGGGAAGACTGTGGGGGAGGTAAGGTTTCCTGCTCCAAGGTAGGGGGTCTGAGATGGAGAGACAGCTGCATTAATTAGATCGTTATATAAAACATCACCTTTCTTCAGGCCATAGTCTCTCTTTGGTAACCTTTACAAATCTCAGCGTGTTTCCACATTTCATTTACAAATGCAAACAAGAAACCCAGTCAGCTCCAAAGTTACCAGCATCCCAGCTGGCACAACCCAAATGATTTTCTCACCCAGGCAGCAGCCTGAGGTTCTTATCGGCATCAGAATGTTCTTTGGGTCATTTTATAGCCACTCCATTTCTTCGCTCACAGTACCACAGCCTAATGCAACTTTCCCGAATAGTCAGCCCTTTGAACTTGCCCGTCTCCTTCTACAAAGCCTCAAGAATTTTATTGTTTTCAAAGTGAGACTTGGATGGGCCTGAAGAGATGACTCCAGCTGTTAAAAGCGCTCGCTGCCCTTGAGAAGAAGCAGAGCTCAGCTCTCAGCTCCCACATTAGGAGGCTCACAACTTGCTGTAACTCCAGCTCCAGGGGATGTGACTCCTGGCCTCTACAGGCACCCACACACATCCTACAAACAGACATTCATACAGACACATCAGTAAAAAAAAAAACAAACTTTAAAAAATGCTTTAAGAGGAGTTTGAGCTCCAATACATGCCTGCATGTCTTCTCTGTGGTCAACATCTCACAGGAAGCAGTCCATCCATTACGAGTAATAGTGCCAACCCAAGCCTAGCCTTCACACGAGCATCCCCGGCTGGTGGTGTACATTCCATGGAGTTAGACAAAGGTACAATGAGTGACAGGAAGCCACCATTATAACATCATTCAATTATTTATCTTTACATAGTATTGTCTTGAGTTTTCACATCATGATTTTAAAATATACTTTACTTCTCAGAGAAGTTTTAGATTCAAATATTCCAATCAAAACTGAGCAGGAACCACAGAGGTGCCATGCATACACTCCCTTCACACATACACAGCCTCTCCTATCATCAGGATCCTACACCAGAATACATTGGTTTCCATCAATGACCCTTCACTGACCAACCACAGTCCCCAGTTTTCAACAGAGATTGGCCTTCATGGTGCACATTCTATGGGCTTTGAACAAATGTTTAATGGCATGTATCCAGCTTTATAGTATTATTCAGAATCATTTTTTGCCCTAAGATTTTTCTGTGCTCCATCTCCTTCTCTCTCTCCCTCCTGCCCTGGAAACTGTCTGGTCTCCACAGCCTTGCCTTTTCTAGAACACCAGAAAGTTGAGACCATATAGTACATATCATAAAGTACATAGCTTTCCAGATGGACTTCTATTGTGTAGTTATATGCATTTAAGAATTAAGTTCCAATACCAGTTTATGATTTTTAGCTCTTTTTTCTTTCCAGAGACAAAGTCTCATGGGTCCCAGGGTTACTTGAGTTGGATATGTTGCCAAGGATGTCACTGAATTTCAGATCCTCTTGCCTCCACCCTCAAAGTGCTGAGATTTCAGGCACAATAGGCTTTATGTTATTCTGGGGATTAAAGCCAGGACTTCATCCATGCTAGGCAAGAACTCTTTCACCTAAGTTAGACCCCCCCAGCCAGCTCATTTATTGTGACCCCTGAATAATACCTCAGTGTCTGGATGTACCACAGTTTATTTACCCATTTACCTGCTGAGGGGCATTTTAGTAAGAACTATTGTAAACTTTTATGTGAAAATCTTTGTGTTAACAAATTATCATTGTGTTTGGCTATATCCAAAGAGTTTGATTGTGGATAATTTGTCTATGATTTTTAGATCCATTTGAACTAGGTATATTCCATTTAAATTTTTTTGATGAAATCCTCTTGTGTACATACAAATTCATGACTGATTATGACAGTACATTGTGTGTTTCCCGTCACAGAATGTGAGTATATGGGTAATTCGTAAAGAACAGAGTCATTTCACAGTTTGTGAAGACTGGGGATCTAAGATGAAGTCACCAGTGGACTGCTCCCCTCTGCTTCCAATGTGGCACCTTGTAGCTGCCTCCTCCAGAACCGAGGAAGACTGTTCTTACATGGGAGAACAAAGAACCCTGTGTGGCCCCCTTAAATCCATTCACAGGGGCAATGATGGAAGCCAAACGCCTTCCACAGCCCGAGGAAGCTCTTGCACTGTGGATTAAGTTGCCAACACTTGGATTTTGGAGGAGACAAATACAGCAGGTAGTGTGCATACTCAGTCCTGAGAGCCCCTGCTTGCTTTTGCTAGATAATTCATGGACTGTCTCATTGTTTCTGGAGAGCTAATGACTCTGAATTCACTAAGAGTGCCTTTGTACTCCTGACAGTGAGTGACAGCACACAGCAGAGGGGCTCTGAGACACTCCTCAGGCAGCCAGCCCAAGAGCCGGAAATCTGCAGTTGCCTTGGCAACAGCTGACGGTTCCTGTCATGGACCTAAAAAGCACGGCGTCTCTTCATTTGTGAAAAGTCTATTTTATGCTCTCAATCTGCCCGCAGCACAAATATGCCGGGAATGGGACCCTCAGGACTGGGGTTCCTTCTTCTGGTTTTGAAATACAGATTTAAAACTTATAGTAGGAGGTGAAAAGGAGGCCCTCTCTCTCTCCCTCCCTCTCTCTCCCTCTCTCTCTCTCTCTCTTTATTCCCTCTCTCTCTCACTCACCCTCTTACTCTCCCCTCTCTCTTACTCTCCCCCCTCTCTCTTAACCCCCCTCACACACACACACACACACACACACACACACACACACTCCTACTGCTATCAGGCACAAACACTCTCATGCAGTCAGAATTCATAGTCTTGACGTTCCAGAAAATTCTATCTTGGACACAACAATGCTTTAGGTCATCACGGAGAGAAAGAGTTCAGTGATCTTTTTTATTTCAGAGACTTCCTATGCCATTTGTTGTGTTTTTGGATGCTAACAGTGTATTGAGTAGATGAAAAGAACCCTGCACATCCTCCAAATGTAACCTTGCTCTCGTCTGGTTTACTTAGGAAGCCCCCAGCCTTGCAAGGACAATAGACACTCTCTTCCTCTCAACCTCCTCTAATTGATGCTTCTGCTCGAGCCCAAAGGGATGCAATTTCCTTGATTGTCTCTCCCTCAGAATTCCCCAGACTACTGCTTATCCCAAAAGCCTAAATTTCTGCCTATGCCAGCTACAGGTATGTAAATAGCATTTAAGCTTTCTTCCCTCCTTTGAAGAGTTAAGCACTGAGTCCCTAACAAACATCTGCCAGGTTTTATTTTAGAACCAAGAGCGTAACTGGATTCCCTAAAGCAACATCTATTCTACCTCATAATCACGGGGATGTGCAATCATGGGGCGTGTGTGTGTGTGTGTGTGTGTGTGTTGTGTGTGTTGTGTGTGTGTGTGCGTGCGTGTGTGCGTGCAATCACGGGGGGGGGGCACCACCCAAGTGGATGGCATACCGGGCAGGGAAAGTTTGGAAGGAAGACAGAGGAGAACGTTTGGTGGATGTCCTAGGTGGATCCAGAAGTTCCAGCAGCCCTAGTGCCCTTTGGTATCAAGAGGAAAAATACGGAGACAAAAAGAACCGATTTCATGTGGCTTCTCCTTTGCCTAGGGCTACACCGAAGTGTCCCACTTACAGAGAACAGGGTTAGTGTCCTGTGAGACAAGCGTCTGCACCTAAGGCAGGCTGCTCTGTGCACTCAACTTACCTCCCTGCCAGCTTGGTCTGAGTCACTCCATGCTGCCTCCTGTGTGTGTGTGGGGGGGGGGGGGGGGAGGTTAAACATTCTCGGTGCTCTATAAATGATTCCGTATCATCCTACAGGGCCCTGCACTGAGAAACTAAAGACACCTGCTCCTTACTCTAAGGAACGTCCAAGATGGCTATTGGCACCCTTGGATCTCAACACACGCCCCATGACAGAAGGCTGAGCTCTCAGAAGAAGAGGCATCTGATTCACTGGAGAAGAAACACCACAGACTAACATTCGGAGTTACATTAAAAGAAGTAGAGACGGGTGCTGTGGAGCAATCTTCTTGTACACTGTGAATATGTGTTGCTCTGGTTGGTTTAATAAGGGCTAACTGGCCAATAGCTCGGCAAGAAGAGGTTAGGCAGGAGACCCTGACTGAGAGAACACTGGGAAGGGGGAAGGATGGGGAGGTACCAGCCAGGTGCAGAGGAAGCAGGGTGTGTAGAAAATGAGGTAACAAACCCTGAGCCACGTGGCAGCGTGTAAATTAATAAATGCGGGTTAATTTAAGTTGTAAGAGCCAGTCAGTTACAAGCCTAAGCTATCAGCCAAGCATTTATAACTAATACTAAGTCTTTATATGGTTATTGGGGAGCCAATGGTCCTGGAAAAAGAAAAAAAAAAGACTCCTATATATAAATGAGGAATATTGAAAAGAAAATCGAGAGGCCTTGGACAGCCCCTCCCTATAAGAGAATTGGCAATGGCCAATAGCACAGAGACCCCGGCATTGTCCTTAGGAAACGCAAACTTACCGATTGTTAATAAAGCACATGTGTGGCTACTGGTCGACCAGCAGACGTAGAACTGAGTGAGGACCAGGCATTCACTTAGCACAAAGCTGAGAGGGAGGTCAGGAAATAAAATGGAGTTGCTGCAAAAACCTACGTAAAATACTAGCGGTGCCTACGAACAATGGTGTAAGAACACCAAACTGGCAAAGCAGAACATTTCTGCAGGCCATATAATTGATGCCTAGCCACATGAGACAGGCCCTGGGGGAAAAGGAATCTCTCTTTCTAAGATATGGATTAGTCATCAAGAGATAGATTATCTATTTGAAGAGAACTGGTCTGAAGAGCAGAAGTCATGCCGACTACAAAGGCCAACACTAAGACCGTGGAGGCAGCTGGGTGGCTGACGGCTCAGCTACATTAAAATTCAAGAAGGTGAGAGAGCTTGCCTACCTAGAGGGGCCATGAAAGCCATGAACATACTGAGACATAGTATAGGTGATAATGAACGCTCTGAAGTCACTCACCAAAGGGTAATAAGACATTCAGCCCAACCGGTTTATCAAGGAACTGCAGGGTCTTCCGCCATGCTTTAAAAATTGGCATGCAATAATTGTACATACTTACGGGCTCCCGTGCGATAATATAGCTTTAAAAGAAAATCCTGTATATATAGCTCTTTAAAAGAGCCGTGTACCCTTTAAATTTAAAGGTGTAGCTTTAAAGGTACAGTGTTTATCCATTATGCCATATACTCAGCTTTATATATAAATAAACAAAGCCTTGCATGTATGCATAAGATATCCACTTATAAAGAGCCCATGAGCACAAAGTCACTTCCTGTCGGGTGCTACAGCCCTGTGATTTAGACAGTGGGAAACATGGCTAAGACTTTAATCCATCTGACATGGTTGTAGTTTTTGTGTATTTGATGTCTTTTTGGAGGGAGGGGCTGTAGCCATCATTATGTCCTACACATACACTCCCTTCACACACACACATACGCAGCCTCTCCCATCATCAGGATCCTACGCCAGAATACATTGGTTTCAATCAATGACTCCTCACAGGAGTCCAGTGCTTGGCAAAATACATGCCCAGCACTAGCTCTGCTGACCACCAGTTCTGCCTAGGAAATAGCATACAGACCCAGCCAGCCTTGAACTCCTTGGCTAGTTATTGTTCATTTATTTATAGGTCTGACTCTGAAACACAGACTCTTACAGTAAAATAAATAAATAAATAAACCCAAGGTATTTTCTACCGAGAAGGAAATAAGTCGACGTGATGAATGAACCTGATAGATGCTGTTAAGTGGAAATTTAGTGTTGGCTTTTTTTTTTTTTTTTTTTTTTTTTGAACAGTTTGGGTTCTCACAAGTTCGGCGGAGTGAGGAGACCAAGCTACATGCATCTGATAATATCTGTTTTCCTAACCTGATAAATAAGGTGTGATGGAAAGAAATATGGCCTTGCCCTACGGGGGTACATATCTCCCCATGCCACATAGCCCCAAATTCTTGGCACCGTCCCTGAACACCACACCAGCAAAACAGGACGTAAAGTATTAGAAATGTCTCTTCAAAACTTCGGGACTCCACACAGAAGCAGTCTTCCTATGCGAGCCAGAACCTTCTCTCCAGGCCATGTGCTGCGCTCCCAGCAGCCTGCCTGCCAAGAAGCCTCTGTCACCTGGGTTTCCTGTTCGCCTTGGAACAGGCTTGTCAAGATTCCATTAGCAGGGTTTTTTGTTTTGTTTCTGGTTTTGTTTTTAATTTTTTTTATTTTCCATCTAACCCACAAATTGTGCATCAGCAGTAAGAAATGGCCCATGATGAGGCTACAAATGTTACAAGAGTCTAAACATCACAGAGCAGCACTTTTTGGCAAGAAAAATCCCTGAGCTAATTGAGGAGAGACAACGAAAGCTCAATTAGCTAGGGGATGGGAGAAATCAATCCGGGACATTTGCTGATGTGGACGATAAAGACGCGAGGTGGACGCGCACTGGGAAGGACGGGAGGCTGGGGGAGGTTTGGAGAAAGGCAACTCCAATTTTTAAACTTACATTTACTTATTTATCTCACGTGCATGCGCGTGCACGAGCCGCAGTGTGGGCGTGGAGGGCCGAGGACAATGTGCAGGGCTGGTTCTCGCCTTCCGCCATGCGGGGCCCACGTATTGACTTTGGGTCATCAGGCTTAGTGCCGTCTTTATCCACTGAGAGGATTTAAGGAGTCCACCCCCATTCACTTTCATCGTTTTCGTTCAGTGTGATTTTATTTCTGAACAAGGCTCCTAAATTATATATGGGGACTCAGTTACAGCAAAGATTTCCCCATGCTGTATAGCCCCAAATATTTGGCTCCCCCTTTGCTGCATACACCACCAGCAAACCGGAAAGGGAAATATTAGAAAAGCCTCTTCACACATGTGTATATGTGTATGTATATAAACCTTTCAATATATAAATTATATAGTGAAAAGAAGACAGAGGAACACAGGGAATACTCCACTTGAGATCTAGTTGGAGTGTGTGTGTGTGTGTGTGTGTGTGTGTGTGTGTGTGTAAATCTGAATTTCATGACTCCCAAGGATCCATGTTCTAAGAACGGTACCCTTTCTGCTCGAGATGGGATGGCATTCATGGTAAGACCTTCTGTGACTTAGTTTCATCACTTTTAAATTTTTCATTGTCCACATCAGATCAAATCCAACTTAATGAAAAGAAGAGACAATTCAAGAATTGGAACACCTGGCGCCAGGAGCAATCTTGGAATCAGGCTAGTGACCTATATTTTTCAAATTTTACCAAAATGCCTATCTTACTACACAAGACAGCAAACAGAGAGAATGAGGTACAAAAGAAGAGGGAGCCCTTGGGACGGTCTCTCCATCTAGCCGTCTACTATACTGGCGGAACTTACATTTTGGAATGCAGGAGGCTGTGGAAGGCTTCAACTTCCTGGGAGACAATGGCCCTGGCACAGTAGCAGCTCCCTGTCTGCTACTGGCAGCCCATGGTGGCTGTGCCTGGAGCACAGCATGTTGCTAGGGCAGCATGGACCAAACTTTGTCAATAAAAAGGATCTTTCTTTCTGGATATTTCTTCCTAAAGATAAGACATTCATGCTCTGGCTCCTGATGTGCAGATAAAGAAGAGGGAGGCTATTATGAGCACTTTCCCACCAGCCTGGTCCCAGAGCCGCATCAGCCCCAAATAACACGCAGAGACAGTTTATTAATTCTAAAGCTGTTGGCCGGTTACTAGTGTTTCTTATAGGACAGTCCTGTCTTAAATATTAACCCATAATCACTAATATATGTATTTCTACATGGTCTTACCTTACTGAGAACGCCAGACTTGTGTCCTCTCTACTACATTTCCCAGAATCCTCCTTGTCTCCTAGCCCCGCCTATCTTGCCTTCCTATTTGCCAACAGTGCTTTATTCACTAACCAAAAAGAGAAACGTATTTACAGAATGACATCTCCCACCTGTGGGCATTTCTGTGCTTACTCTCTCCTGTCCTTTTCTCTTTCCTCTCCATTTGAAGTAACTTCCGTGACACCCTGCCCTATGCATGTCTCTTTTTTATTTAAAACTAGGACATTTTATGAGGCATACAGCCAGATAGGTCATGGGCCCCAGGGGAAAATCTACTACTATTATTCTGCTAAATGGATATAGCAATAAAATATCTCCTAATAACTTACTGCCATGCCGGTAGATCAGCGATCACTCAGCCCTCATTGGAGGATCTTCATTTAGCAGTAGACAGGAATTGACACAGACACCCACAGCTGCTCAGTACACAGAGAATAAGAGACTTTGGGGTGTTCAGCCATAAATGGCTTGTTTTATCACATGTCTTCCCTCGATGCTCAGAAATCTATGCAGAAGAGGAGGCAGAAAGATGGTAAGAGGCCGGGGGTCGTGGATAACTTCAAGGAAACAATGTTCTCCAAACACAACAGAGGAGTGGTACATATAAACTCCAGCGGTTGTGACAGCGTGCACAGGACCTGAGCAAGCTCAAATCAGAAAATATTCCCAGCATGGAGGAGGGGAGGGGTGAACAGAGTTTCGCCCCTGGCTGAGGAGTTCTTGGCCTGGGAGATGGGATGTTATGGGATATTTGATCGCACTGTGAAACCCGAGACTATGTTAATAATATCAACCTTGGATCTTGGAGTGCAGCCAGCAACTACTTGACAGCAACTAGCCATAGAGAGTACAGAGGAGCCGGGAAAATGGACAGAGATGCACAGGAAGGAGGAGGAAGGGACTTGGAGTTTGGAGTTTGGCAGGGTTGTTTGTTTTGTTTTTTTTTTCTTGTTTGTGTTTTGTTGTTTTGTTTTTGGTTTGGGAGCTGGAAAGAAGCTCTCTTCCCAAAAAAAGAAGGTCAGCTGGTTGCTTCTCAGCCCCTCTGAGATAGCAGGGTTTCACCCCAACATCTGACTCCAGGTCTATAAACAGAACAGAGACGTAGCCAAAAACTACACTTGTCAGCAGTTTGATCTGAGTGGAGGTGCAGGGGTGCTGACTGCAGGGGTGCTGACTGCAGGGCGGTGTGACTGCATATGGTAGTTAAAATATCAGTAGATTCAGGTACAGCCACTAACCCACTGCAAAAACAGCAAGGGAAAGACAGTTTTGGTCAACGGTGCAACATTGCTCTGCCCACTCTCCAGGGCAGTTCCCACTCCCAGGAACAGTTGGCCAACATGAATTGGACTTAATTTTTTTAAAGAGAGGAGGGGGAAATCTGGGAGAGGGTGAAGGAGGGGGATGAATATGATCAAAATACATTGTGTAAAATCCCCAAAGAATTAACAACAACAACAACAAAATACCTTTAAAATGAGGACATTTTACAAACGATTGCATATCTGGGGGAAATTAGAAAGTGACCATATGTATTCAGTGATACAGTTTGAATCTAAAACACATCCTGCAAGTTCATACTCTGAGTGTTTGGTCCTTGAGCTGTGATGTTATTTCCAAGGACATGGAAGCTTTGGGAGGGGGAGCCCTTGATGAAAGTAGGTCACTAGGGGTGAGCCTTTGCAGCCCAACAGCCCAACTTGTATTCAGCCTTTCTCTGCTTCCTGTTGCTGCCATGTGACCAAGCTGTCCTGGCACTTTTACCGTCCTCCGAGTGCTGGACTGAAATTTCTCTTAAACTATGGAGCAAAATAAACGTTTACTCAGTAAAGCATTTTGGTCACAGTGCCACAAAAGTAAGGAATATATACAGGGGGATGCCGAGGATGAGAACAGTCTCAAGATCTTAGATTTATATACCAGGCTGGTCACGGGAACATGTAACACACAGTAATTTTATGAAACCAACAAATGAAACAGAAAACAAGTAGCAGTAAATAATGAATGGGAAGGAGGATCTAATGTTTCAGTTACCGGATGCAATTACCTAGTTTTCACAAGTGTACAAAAATTATTCAAATGGGAAAAAAGTCAACAGCATTAGAATGTGTTTTTTCTTGGAGAAGGTTACATGACTTAGGAGGACAGAAAAAAAAAAAAATAAAGAAAAAAAATTCAACCTAAAATTTGCTTTTTATGTTCAATAAAATTGGTGCATATTTAGCTAGATAGACTGAAAAAATACTAAATTACTAAAACCAGAGAGGGAACAGATTTTAATGCTTACTCTATAGAACTAAGAAAAAATTAAGGATATTGTGTACAGCTGTACTTCAACAAATTGCACAACTTATTAAATGGACACATTTCCAGAGAGACCAAACCAATCAACACAAAATCAGATGGAATTCATGCCTTCTGCTTTAAACTGGGCCGAGGGCCTGTGGCTGGGGAGGCCATAGGCTCTAAGGGAGAGGCCACTGCTATCACCCTGCTAAGTGGACGTTGTATTAAGCTGTCCCCTACGTATTTTCTTTATACACATAGATCAGTGCGCCTCTCAGTCTTCATTAGAGGAGCTTCGTTTTGCAGCAGATAGCAATACAGACAGCTACAACATCAAATCTCTTAGGGTTCAAGGGTCATCACAAAAAAAGGGGGAAGATGCCGGGCAGTGGTGGCGCACACCTTTAATCCCAGCGTTCGGGAGGCAGAGGCAGGCGGATCTCAGAGTCTGGAGCCAGATTACTCTAACACAGTAAGTTCTAGGCCAGTCAGAATGACAGAGAGAGGGGGGGGAGGGAGAGAGAGAGAGAGGGAGAGAGAGAGAGAGAGAGACAGAGAGAGAGAGAGAGAGGGAGGGAGAGGGAGGAGAGAGAGGGAGAGAGGGAGGAGAGAGAGAGAGAGAACCTGTTTAAAAAACCAAACACCACTATTGGAAGAGAGCACACAAAGTTAGTGTGCAGAAATGGTGAGGGGTGACGAGAGAAGCTGAGGGGGAAGTAGAGAGGATTTTGATGAAAACATTATATTCGTGTATGAAATCCTCAGAAAGTTTTAAAAAAATAGAAAATTTAACCATACCTACAACTAGTAAGGACATTGAATAAGTAATAAATAAATCTCTCAACAAAGAAAGCCCCAGAGCAAATAATTAGCCAGCAATAGCAATCAGAAAGTAATTCCCTACTCATGAGGAATTCTATGAGGCTAGCTATAGTACTTACTTTTCTGTTGCTATGACAAAATACCGTGACCAGAGCAATTTATAAAAGAATGTGCTTCATTTGGGGCTCACGCTATACAGGGTTATTGTGTATGACCATCATGACGGGGACCTTGGTGTCATATGTCTTCCACCAAGGCCCCACCTCCTAATCCTTCCTGAAGAGTCCCATCACTTGGGGTCAAGTATCCAAACGTTTGCGCCTAAGAGGGCCATTCTCATGGAAACTACCACACTAGTATTACATTGATACTAATGCCTGACAAAATGCAGCAAGAAAGAAAACTACTGGCCATTATGTCTGATGCAAAAAATAATCAACAGAATATTAGCAAACTATGTCAGCTGCATATTGAAGGATGCATACACCAGTGGATTTTATTTCTCGATTTTATTTCTTTAAACTCAAAAGTTTAACATATGTCACAGTGACAGTATAAAGAGACGAAGAAGGGCATTTGACAAAATTAACCCCCTTTTTTATAACTAAAAACAAATAGCACGCTATGCTAAAAGAAAACTATTTCAACAAAGTAAAAGGCATACGTGAAAGACCTACAACAAAGATCATACTCGGGGTGAAAGCTGAGAGCTTTGGGTAAGATCAGGAATAAGACAAGGATGCCTATCATTACCACTTCTCTTCAGAATCATTCTAGAGGGGCTACCAGAGCCTTTCGACAAGAAAAACACAGCAAAGCTATCAAAGTTTGGGGGGTATGTCTGTTAACAAATGGAATAAGGTATGCATGCATACGTACATACATACATACATATTCAAGACATAGTTTTTAAAACTATGGTTTCCATGAGAATGGCCCCCAATGGTTCGTTTACTTGAACACTTGGCCCCGGCTGATGGGACTTGTTGGGAAAGATTAGGAGATGTGACCTTGGGGGAGGGGGGGTGCCACTGTAGCTGGGTTTTGAAGTCTCACAAGTCCATGCTGCTCCCATTTAGCTCTCTCTGCCTTGCTTGTGGATCAAGATGTGAGCTGTCAGCTACTGTGTCACTGTCGTGCCGACCTGCCCACTTACTGCACATTCCCTGCAAAGACGGTCACGGACTCTAACCCTGTGTAACTGTAAGCCCCAAATCAACTCCGTCCATAAGTTGCCTTGGTCATCATGTCTTATAGCAACAAAAAGTAAGACAAAAGCTTATAAATAAGCTCAAAGTAACAATAGTTAAGATTTTGATATTTTGCACAAGCATCTATAAATTCAGTACAATCCCTATCAAAATCTGTATGACCTTATTAAAAAGAATATAAAATGCACCCTAAAACTCATAGTATAATCTCAGGGGACCCTAAATTACCAAAACATATCTTGAAAAAAAATTAAAGAACAAAGATGGAGAACTTGTATTTTCTGACCTGAGCAAGTAGGAGCTCATGGACCTCAGTCTGACAGCTGGGAACCAACATAAGACCGAACCAGCCCTGCTGCACATGGGTGTCAGTTGGGGGCCTGGGCAGTCTATGGGGCCTCTGACAGTAGAACCAGCATTTATCCCAGTGCACATATGAGCTTTGGGAGCCCATTCCCCGTGGAGGGACACTCTCTCAGTCTAGATACATGGGGGAGAGCCTAGGCCCTGCCCAATGGTGTGACAGACTTTGATGATCCCCATGGGAGGTCTCAGCCTCCCTGAGGAGTGGGGTGGCTGGTCGGTGGGAGGGAGAGAGGGAACTGGTATGTAAAACAAGATTGTTTCTAATTTAAATAAAAATTAATTAAAAAAAAGAAGAATTATCCAAAATTTTAAATAAATGAAGGAACAAATGCAGGGAAAAGAATTGGATTTCTTACACTCTGACAACAATGGAATAAAATCACAAACCAACGGCAAGAGAGAGTGTGGCGTGTACGCAGTACCTGGCAGATCCCACAGTACTGAACGCTGAATGGGCCGCTGAAGACATCAAGGAGGAAATTAAAATGTTTCCAGACCTGACTGAAAATGAAGACACAGCACACCGAAGCCTACAGGATCTTCATCTGCGGTAGAACAATGACAAGTGAAGAAAGTGACTCAAATAGGAAAGGAAGGAGTAAAAGGGCCTCTGTTTGCAGATGGCACGACTCTACACAGCCGCACCAGGAAATCCTTACAGGGCATAAACACTTCCAGCAGAGAGGCAAGATGCAAAGTGAACACACAAATGTCGGTAGCCTTTCAATATGCTGATGATAGCAATTTTGAGGAAGAAGTCAGGAGAGAAATTCCCATTCACAGTTTCTAAGGGGGAAAAGAATCTAACCAAGCAAGTGAGAGATCTATTTAATGAGAACCTTAAACACTTGAGAGACATTGAAGCACACGTTATAGATGATGAAAAGATTTCCTGCTCTCACGGGTTGAAAGAATTGCTATTGTGACAATGGCTGTCCTACCAAAAGCAATGCACAGGCTCGGCATAATCCAACCAAATTTCCAGTGCACAAATAGAAAAAAGAAACCGCTAAGCTTATTTGAAAGCACAAAAGACATTGAAGGACATAGACATCTTTGGCCTTGTGTTATATTAAAGGGTCACAGTCACAACTGGCGCACAGGCCAGTGGGGCGGAGTAGAAGGCACAGGTATAAACGGCACAGTTCCAGCCACCGCATTCTTTCTACAGACAGAGTAGAAGGCACAGGTATAAACGGCACAGTTCCAGCCACCGCATTCTTTCTACAGAGCTGACAGAAAATACATTTTGGAGGAAAGACAGCCCCTTTAACAAATGATGCTGGGAAAAATAGATACTCAAATCCAGAAGAATGAGACTAGATGCCTACCTTCATCAAAGACAATTCCAAAGGATTAGAGACATTGACATAAGACTCCAAACTCCCAAAGCTTCAGAGAAAAAAGGAAAAACACTTCAAGATATACCACAAGCAAGGACTTTCTGGATAGGACTCTGATCAATCAAGAAATGAGGCCAATAAGTGACAAGTGGGACCTCATGGGACTTAAGAGGCTCTGTATAAGTACAGACAGCCTACAGAATGGGGTTTAACTGAGGTCAGCAGGCTGGAACCTTGACCTACTGAGCCATCTTACCAGCACAGGGTAATCTTTTAAAATATAAAATAAAATGCTTTAACTTTGTTCTAAATGATCACACAACTTGGTGAAGTTAGACCAGATCACTGAATTTGACACTTGAAGTGGATTCATCCCGTGGTTGACACATGTTAGAGAAATACAGATTACTCTGAGATTTCATATTGCCCTGCTCAGAATGGCTTAGGTCAAGAAAAGAAAATGTATACAGATAGGACACATGGAGTTTTTGGTGGTCCCTGTAAGAGCCAGTCATTAAAAACCTCGCTATCAAGCCTGAGAAATCTTCCTTTGAGTTGAAGGTTGGAAGAACACAAGAGTCTCCTAAAATAGCATTTCTCAACCTGCGAGTCACAACTCCTTTGTAGGTGGTCAAACAACCCTTCATAGGGGCCACCCAAGACAGTCAAAAAAACACAGAAGTTTACATTATGGTTCGTAACAGTAGCAAACTTACAATTATGAAGTAGTAACGAAAATACTTTCATGGTTGGGGGTAACCCACAACATGAGGAGCCCATTTAAAGGTGAAGCGTTAGGAAGGTTGAGAACTGCTGTCCTGAAACAATATAGGCCGTCACCATTGCTATTGCCTTTGGTCGCCTTCCAACACCTGAAAGTAAGACCACGTTGCTGAAGACACCGCACACTTGGGGAACAGGACTTGGAGGACTTGACTGGAACTGACCTAGGAGCCTCCCCATTGAGGACAGAGACACACAGAGCAGACGGTCCTATGTAAGCTGCCAAGGAGTTAGTCCTGCCCAGATGTAAGGACTGAACCATAGCAACGACTGGATCGGCAAGATATCTCCAGTGGTGTGATAGTGGCATTTCTACCCTATGGTCAACCAAACCCTGCCTAACTCAACCCAAGCCTCACTCAGTGTGATGGAATTCGTGCTTGGTACTATCAACCTAGACAAGCAGCCGTGGCTGGAGAGGTCAGAGACCCTAGCCGAGAACCAACTACTGCCATTTTCTTAAGCCAGTACAGTTTCTAACTATATTCTAAATACTTGTCCTCAAACCCACAGATTAGTGTAGTTGTCACCCCACATCAAAGAAGTTTCTTTTGCAACAGACAGTTACAGAAATGTGCAAGTGGTCAAAATGTGGAGAATAAATAACTCTTGGGGCCCAACTCCAACTGATAGCATCTACAACACAACCCCTACACTGAAGGGACAGGGTTGTAAAATCCAGAAGCTTGGGATGCCTGCTACTAGATAGCGACCCCTAGACGTGACAGGGAAAACGTACCCGTGAAATCTTAACAAAATGGCTGGATGGCAGGACCAGGGGACATGCCAAGGTGCACAAAGGAAATTCCACATAGCCTCTATGAGGGAAAATTAATAACTAAAAGATACAGGGCTCGTGGCAAGTAGGGAAAACTAGAAAGAACAAGTGCTTCTGCCAATAGATACAGAAAACTCCCGACTGAAGGGCACATTCTCCCTGCCTCCATTATCTTAAGGACAAGGCCACTGAGCCCGCCCGCCCGTCCTAGAGAAAGAAAACCCCTAGCCTTGCAGGTGCGCTAAACAATCCCGCCTTGTAAAAGCTTTGTACTCAATGAAATCTCTGCAACCTTGGAAACCTTATGGGCTGAGACTAACAGACTCAAACCTCCCTTTCCGTTTAAAAACGCTTCGCAATTGTAAGTGGGCACGTTACTCTTCAGATAGAGTGAGGTCCCAGCCGGTTTGGTTATTAGCAATAAAAACCTTTTGTTGAGGAAACCCGGTAGGCACAACAGCCTCATGGCTAGAGGAGGAGCTGGAAGCGGTCAAAGGCTGCTGAGAGATGTGTGTTTTCTCCAGGGACAAGCTTCTGTACGGATGTCCAATCGCGACCGCTCGGGCCTGGGCACACGTGTATATGAGCAATCCTAAACAGACTGACTCCACAGGCTGTGTGCACATGTACAGAAGAGATCGTGGGATGGCGGAGATGAGGGCACAAAGGATCTGGGGAAGGGAGGGCGGAGGCGGTAAAGACGCATGCTCACGTACAAACATCTCTATCATCTATTTTAGAAAAATATATTTTTAAAAAATAAAGTTTTGTTTTGTTTCAAACAGATGGCCCCGAGTCTTCTACTGATCTTAAAAATAAAATAAATGTAAGTATTTTTTAGATAAGGTTGAAAGATACAGGTATAGCAGGCTTTCCTAGACCACCAGCCCCCAAATCACAACATGGAGACTTATTATTGGTTGTGAGTGCTCAGCCTTAGCTTAGGTTTGTCCCACTAGGTCTTTTAACTCAATTTAACCTCTCTCTTCATCTACGTTTTGCCCTCAGGGCTTTGTACCTTTCATTCTGTGTGCCCTAACTCCCGTTCCTCTGTGTCTGCCTCACTGGGCCTAGGCATCTCCCCTTCCTTTCTCCCTAGTTCTCTCTCCAGCCTAGATTCCTGCTCCTACTTATTCTTTCTGCCTGCCAGCCCCGCCAATTCCTCTACTGCCTAGCTTCCAGCCATTCAGCTTTTTATTACAATACTTAAGTGCCTTAGGCAGGCAAGGTAAAAAGCAACACATCTTTACCAAGCTAAACAAGTACAGCATAAACAAACAAACAAACAAAAAACTATACCTTTACATAGTTAAACAAATGCAACACACCTTTACATAGTTAAACAATAGTTCTGCAATGCAAAGAAATGTAACACATCTTTACATAGTTAAACTAACATCCTATTCCACAACATACAGGACACCTTGTGGCTCATGACTGAGTGAGGAGGTTTGTAAATTTCTCAGTGCAAGGTCTGGCACATGCAGGCACATAAGCAGTTGCCTATTTACAGTAACAACTAAATACTGGATTTGTGAATACTGGAGAAAACAAAGTAATAGATTTTTTTCTATGTATTTATATTTAATATAAACCTGACTATCATATGTAAGTTCTATCTTTTGCTTTCACTCTGATCACATTTTCTGCATCATTATGGGTTTTCCTTGAGCATTCAATGATGACTTTGTGAACATTATGTGGCTACACATCATTTAAACATTCACATTTAGATTTTTCTGTTTTGTTTTGTATGCCATCATAATAAACACCTTTATCCATAACTCTTACGATATTCATAGACTAAGTCTAACTGGAAATACAAATGTGATTGAATTAGAAGATCTGCATGTAATGTATGAAGAGTATTGCTGATGTGTGTCTGAAAGCTGTCATTTACGCTGTCACCAACCCCAGGTGATGCAATGGCGTGGGCTGGTATTGCTTTCATTGCTTATTCATTCAGTCATTTCTGTGGCTCTGGGGATCACACCCAGGACTTCTTGCAAGCCAGGCCAGCACCCCATCCCTGAGCTGTATCTCAAGCCTAGATAATAACACTTTTCAAGTGTGTTTGAGTTGAAATCTTAGTGGCTCCTAGTGAGTCTACACATTGCCTGGTGTTTAGTGGGCACGTGTTACTTCTGTGAGCTGCTAGCTCCTGGTGGCCTCTGTGCCTACTCATGCTATTGTAATTTACTGATGAGTAGACGTTCTAAGTGCTCTTAGAAAGAAGCTAGCTTCCTAACAGCAGGCTTATAGAAGTTACAGGGAAGGACTTAGGTGGGTGTGGGGAGAGGCCGGGAAGAGCCCCACATTGCTTTATAACTTAGTTTAAGTGCACAGCTCTGACAGTAACTGGTATCTCTGGGCTCATAATCTTGCTGCCAGCTCAACACCAGTCCCCAAATGATGACTCCAAAGACCCAAAGCTCTGAGACTCAGGACCGACTGAGGATTAAGTGGGAGTTCAAGACTTGTGAACATACTGCCCTTAAAGTAAGTTTTTCCTAACCCACAAAGGATCAAACCACAGTATGATAATATCTCCCTGATCACTAAGCAACTCAACAGAAACTTTGTTCTTACCCCAGACCAACTCAGAGTGGAGGGCTTCTTAAACACTGCAGTTAGCGCTCCAGGACCAACACTGTGGGAGGGAGAAGAGAAGCAACGGCCAGAAGCTGTCCTCTGACCCATACCTGGGCACACACACATTCAAGTAAACAAACAGACATCTAACTTTCAAAAACTCAGATATTCCTTCATTCTTAGGGCAAAGAACTGAAAACGAAATTTAGATGTAGGGCCTTAACACCTTGTAGATTCCATTTAACCAGCAAAAGGAAGAGGCTGGAAGCAACTAATGCATCTATCGCTGTTTCTCGTTAAGACACTACGCTGGGTCGTTGAATTTCTGTTGTTGTTGCCGTTGTTTTTGTGTAGGAAGAGAAATTCTGTTGAACCCACTGAATCACAATGCCACTCCTATAGTCACGCTTGAGTTTCAGTAGGGGAACTTTGGCCATTCCAAGAGAAGGGAGCACAAGCATGTTCCCCAAATGATGAGGTCATGCAGTATACGCGGTAGCGTCCGGTGCGTTCTAGCCCTAGTTCTCGGGTCTGCGGGGGAAGCAGACACCAGAAACGTGTTCTCAGTCTGCAAGAGAGCATCTGAGTGAAAGAAGTAGTGACTTCTCAAGCCATCACTTGTCTGTAGAAGGACAATAAAGTCCCTCGCCCCAGCCCTGTGTTGGGGCTGATTAATCATTAAGAGTCTGCTGAACTCCAGGTGAAGCAGAGAACCAAGAGTAGGATGAGTGGGCTTCGAACCTTCAGGGCCACAAGGAAAGAGTTAAGATTTATTTCCTAATGTCTTTACTTACCAATATTTTACTGTTGTTGTTGTAAACATCATCCGTCTAGGCATCTTTAGCCTTAATTTAGCTAGCCGCAACCTGACGAGTACTGCCCTAGCCAATCACAGCATCCGAGCTTCAGTCAACCACAGGATGTCAACAGATACAATTCTGTCCAGGCAAAGCAATGTCTCATCATGCCATACTCAGAATAAAGCAAATGCCCAATTGTAACCAATTAGACTACTTTTTAGAAGTTACCTCCTTCTCTGTTTATAAATGCTCCTGCCCACATTGCAGGGTGGAACCCCCTGAACTTCTGATTCTGAGTGTTGTGGGAGGAATCATTCACTTCCTTTTTTGCCTGACTAAAACATCTAATTTAATTTATCCAAAGTTTTTATTCCAGCAGGCTGAAACCTCACCTTCTGTGTCCCTGGCTCGTCTGGGTGCTCCTAGAGAAGGCTTTTTTCAATACAATTTCTTGTATAAGACTTCTCCTCTCAACCAATGTTTGGTCTATCCTAATTGGCTTTGGGGACATTTCCTGTTCCAAGTGAAAGCCATCAGACTCCAGACTCTGACTGTGCAGTTAGTGGATAGCACTCAGGTCCCTTCAGGCTAGCTGGGACACCATCATCAATACTTCAAACACTTTCCTCCAACTTGTTTAATTTTGAGACTTTCCATAGAGATGCACGAAGTAGGTGTGAGGGTTTGTGTTTGGGTCTTCGTTTCTATTGCATTGATCCTGTCTAGTTTTATGCAGTTACCATGCAGTTTACTTGTTTTTTTGATTGTTTGATACATGCAGAGGTTCTTTTATTATACAGGATTGTTTTTAGCTATTCTGGGTTTTTTGTTTTTCCATATGATTTCATTCTCTTTAGGTTTTTCTTTAGTTATGAAGCTTGTCCTGGAACTCATTCTGTAGACCAGGCTGGCCTTGAACTCGCAGAGATCCACCCGCTGCTGCCTCCCGAGTGCTGGGATTTAAGGTGTGCGCCAACACCGCCCAGCTGGCTTTATTCTTGTTTACAGTTACAGGAACAACTGAGTTTTGATGGTTATTCTATTATATAGAAGAGCTATTGATTATTTCGTGAGATTGGATAAATATGTGTCCTGTCAATGAAACTATTATTAGTAAATAATTTTCAGGCAGACTGCTCATTTAATTAATGAATGTAGCCATTTTAAGTAAAGTTACAGAAAGTTTGAAACTAAGTGTGATAATCCCCCAGTTAAGAACCCTGGGATCTGTGGAGTCATCTGGGGGGAGCATTGCCTGCCTGGCCTCAAATGTTACACACTCATGTGCATGCCGACTGGCTTCTATTTGGATCAGAGCAGATGTTTAAGTTGCTAAGTTTTGAACATCAACTGTATTTCCATCTACAGATTGACTCTCACTCAAATATGCAAGGCACCATACTGTCCTGAGGTCTGGAAGGGGAGATGGGCATTAAGAACCAAGGACACACATAAATGTTATTGGTTATGTTTCCTATTTATTCTCATTTCTGTGGACTGACTAGGAGTTTTCCCTCACAGAGAGCAACTGCCACGTCTCTGTCTTCGTCTATGATGATATCCAAGCCTTGTGTCTTTGCTTTTGACTCCCTACAATGTGCCAGCTTGGCTCTCTGACCCCAATTTTAAAAGAATTCCTAGGAAAGCCTTCAAAGTGACATGATGCTTTCATAAGACACCACTTCTCTGTCTGTGAGCGTATGATATTCCCCAAATCCCAAAACTGCGGACAGTGCTAAGTTTAAGAAAGATGGGTAGATCCCTTCACCACATTTGATAAGCATACGAAACAGCTACTTCTATAATGAGATTTTGCCACCTCAGATGTCTAAAATTTGCTAGTCAAGTCCATTTCAAAGCCGTTGTCTCATTCTGATAGCCTATATCCCAAAGCCTTCAGTTAAAAACAAAACAAAACAAGAGCTGGGAATTAATCCCAGCACTCATGATGCTGAGGCAGGAGAATTTCAAGTTCAAGACAAGACTGGGTTACATAGTGAGACCCTGTCTCAAAAAACATATGCAAGGGCAAATGTCCCTCGCTGCTTTGCGGGCCTCACTTCCTCCACTTCCTTCTCTTTGCTTATCGCTGCTCACCAGGGGGATTCTTTCTGTTATTCAAGCTCACACTCCTGAAGATCAGGAGTCCCAGAGTTACTGCTTACTCTGTCTGCAGCACCCCTGCATCCCAGATCTTTGCATGGCTGGCTCCACAGCCTCAAAGGTCACCTTTGGAGACCTTCTGTAACTGTACAACTTGAAGTCATCTCCATGATATTTATTGTGCTCATAATACTGATCAATGTCTACATCATAAAGTGTGTCATTTGTTCTTTTAATATCTAAATAAGCTTCCATTAACAGGACAGCCCAGCTAGGAGCTGCATGATGTGGAACTATGCACCCAAGGTGTACAGCAAGAGCCGTCCACGGCTGATTGGAAGTAGGTCAACCCTATCAAAAACTTGGAACGAGAGTTTTCTGCTCTACTGCCTTCACAGCGTTGCCCTTATGACCCCCGGTGGCTCCCAGACAGCTGCGGAATCTGGGGAGAGTGGGAGCGCACATCTAAGGAAAAATATTCCAAGCCTTTGGAGTATTTTCACCAACGTTGCAATGGCCAGCTTCAAGGGAGACTGAGAAGCAAGTGTCTGCTATTCTTAGGTTCAAACCAGCATTAAGATGACCTCTGATGTAAGGTATACAGGAAAACAAGGCTTTAAAAAGAGGCAAAAAGTGGTCTTGGTCCTTATCTGCAAACCGCAAATCTCCAAGAGCAGATGCCGAGCGGGTGCAGCCAGTCCAACCCCTGTACTTACCAGCTGCAGCAGCCTCTACCTTCCCTGTCACTTAAGCTACTTTGCACTTTGCTGCACTATTTGCAATCAGCACCACCCTAACTGATAGCCGACACAATCTGATAAATTAATAATCCAGCCAATGTTTAATATGGCTTGTAAGTAGGACGGGTCTATGCATAAGGAGGGAATAGCAGGCGAAGTACTTGCAGGAGCCTGTGCAAGTTTGGGGTCTCTGATATTTGCAGGAGCCTGTGCAAGTTTGGGGTCTCTGATATTTGCAGGAGCCTGTGCAAGTTTGGGGTCTCTGATATTTGCAGGAGCCTGTGCAAGTTTGGGGTCTCTGATATTTGCAGGAGCCTGTGCAAGTTGATTTTTAATTTACAATTAAAGAAAAAAATGGAATCTTACCGATATAATCTGGATTACACTTTATCTTTATTTCAACGCTGCTGGAAGATAGTTTAATGCTTTATGGAGGAAGGTGCCCCCTCTCGCCCACAAAGTGGAGTCCCGTTTACACAAGGCTGGTAGATTTCATGGGAAGTCTGTCTAGGGCCCTTTGGAAGTGAGGCGCTAAAGGGCGATGCCAGTGGAAAGGAATTCATGGAAGGTCCATGGGCTGGTTTCTTGGTGCTGGTTCCTCCTCCTCCTTCTCCTCCTCCTTCAGAAACAGAGACCTTGCCAGGCTAATCGAAGGGGTCCTGAAATCTCAACTGCGCCAGATGATGGCGGGGGACCTAAAGAGCTGACAAGGACAGTAATGTGTAGAGATGGGCCAAGGGGAAAGGGAAAGGAAGGGAGGAGATAAGAATGGACAGGAAGGTTACTATAATTTCTGTGTATGGGTGATGGCCTTGATTACAAGTTCTGCAGGGATATTTTAGCTGTGGGCTATGCCTGCTATTCTAGGATCCCAACACTTTTCCAACTTTTGAAGCAAGCTCTTAGACCTGTGCTTATAGTAGTCTGCCATCAACATCTGGGTTAGATTGTTTTCTATTGTAAGTTAGTGTCTTGTGTCTTTATTATAATATCTGGGTCTATATGAGGCCAAATTAAAGAGGGAAGTAAAAGGGAAAAGAGAAGCCTTATTAGAGATCCTGAGTCCTGAGTTATTTTTGCTCACAAGAGTGCCTGGCTATTCACAATACAGCCAGGGCTACACAGACAGACTCTTTCTCAAGAAAGCAAAACCAAAAGTAAATCTTTGGGGTGTGAGTGTGTGTGTGTGTGTGTGTGTGTGTGTGTGTGTGTGTGTGTGTGTGTTTTAGAAATGGACTGTCCCTGTCTTCAGGAACGTTAAAAATGCAACACTGTGCATCTCCTCTGCATTTGCGTTAAGCAATAGTACTCTCGACAGTAACCACTCTGTGTGGAAGACGCTAGCAAGCACTGCTCTTCCAACGGTGATTTCCTAGCTCACCTGTTTGCTTTAATTTTGAAATAACTGCTGCACTTTGGCCCCAGTCCCCCTTGGCTTCCTCATGCAATTGCTCACTGAGTGTGGTGATCCATCTGCTTTGCTTTCCCAACTTTCAAAACAGAAACTGAGCTTCAATCTGTTTTAGACTTAATTTTTGTTGTTAAATATCACCGATAGAAAGGTACACAAGACAGATATATAGTGTGATGAATAGATGCAATGTCAATACTTGAATACTTGTACAGTCGCCAGCGTTTGGAAAACAGAACACTCTGGAGCCCCACTGTGCACCACGCAGCTTCCCGGGTGTTAGAAATAATCATTAGGAAACTCAAGACGTTCTTTATCCTTTTTTAAATTTAGCGCCATACCTATTTCTCCTAATAGCATCCTTAAGTTCCATAAATGCAAGCGTAGTATTGCTTGCAACTGACTCAACACATTCTCACTTACATCGCTTGTATCATTTTTGTTCTTCCTTCCAACTCAGTCTGTGTTTGGCTTTCTCTAGGAAGAGCTGTGGGCTATCAACTATAGCTTCGATGCTAATTGGTTAATTCCGCCCCCAGCGCATAGTTAGGAATATAACTCTCCCTCTGCCTGCTACACTGCTTTACTGAAGAGGAAATGGGATGTGCCTGGCCCAGAGTCACATGTGGACAATTTAATTAGTCAGTGCAGGCAGCCACGAGAGAAAATAAATAGGAGCAGAGGTACAGAATAGTACACGACATCTGCCCAGTGTGCCTATTACTCTCTCTGCCTTAATTCACTCATCCTACAAATTCTAGACCAGAGTCCAAACCCCAGCGTAACCCTTCTTTTAACAGTTTAGATGAGTGTCAAACTATTCTTATCTGTAAAAGGAGAGGACCAGATTAAGATGCATTAAACTAATATTGTGCGTATATGATACCAACAGTGTGCTGTGTCCAAGAAGGTGTTGACAAATTCAAAATCACGAAGCTATTCCCTATTTTTGCCTCCAAGAATTTTATGATTTGATGTCCGATATTTAGCGCTTTGATCCATCTTCAATTAGTTTTGAGATGTGGTATTGAGGTAAGGGTCCCATTTGATTCTTGGATTTGTGGATATCCAGTTTCCCCAGGACCCTTTGTTGATTAACCTTTTCTTGTAAAACAGTCTTGGCACTGTATCAAAAACTGATTGTCCACATAGATAAGAGCTTATTTCTGGTCTTGACACTCTATTCCATCCATCTATAGGTCTTTGTTTTTATCAGTGTCACATTATTTTCACAACTGAGGGGGCTGGAGAAACAGCCCAGCCACTAAAGGGGTTTGCTGCACAGCTGTGAGGACCAAGGTGTAGCCAGCCCCGGTCAAACGTTTCCCTTGTAAGAGTTGCTTGTGATCACGGAGTGTCTTCACAGAAGTAAAACCCCCAACAAAGACAACTTCTTACTGTCTTGGCTTATTGTGACTTCTAGAATTGTCCAGATCCAATGTCTTAGCGCCTTTTGAGGAAGCCAAAAAGTGGTGTGAAAGTCAGTTTGCTGTAGCAGCTGGATGCGCGCTTGGGCCAAACACTGTACTATTTAAGCTAATTAAAAACAGAAGCCTATAAAATGTCTGCAGCTGCATTACTTTAATGACTCCAAGCTTGGCTAAGTATTTTGCTATTTTTAAAGTTAGTCATTTTTTCCATGCCTACATTCTGCTTGCCATCATATGTATGTGGCAAGAGTTTTTCCGTAGCTTTTAAAATAGAATATAACAATTGAGCCAAGTTTCTCCTTTACAATTATTGTTGTGACTGCTTCCAGTCTATGAGATTTTTCTTTGTCCCATTGTGTTTCAGACTTTTGTTCTTTCTGATAGACGTGCCAGCAGTGATGGTAGCCGAGCCTTTTGGTGAAAGCGCTGTGAAGCAGTGTCTTAGTTGCCTTTCCTTATTGTGGTAAAGACAGTGACTGAAGGCAACGTGGGAGGAAACGATTAGATTTGGCTTACAAATTACAGTCCGTCGTCAGGGGGAAGCCAAGGCAGAAACCTGGAGACAGGAACTAAGTAGAGACCACAGAAGGTGCTGCTCACTGACTGCCCCATGGCATGCTTGCTCAGCTTGTTTTCTTATACAACCGAAGACCTCCTGCCCGGAGCGACGAAAGTCATAGTAGGGAGACCCCTACCTAACATCAAGTCACTAACCAAGAAAATGAGCCCCTCTCAGACTGGCCTACAGGCCAGTCTGATAGGAGGCACTCACTCAACGAGAGATGTCCTCTTCCCGAATATGCTGGGTCTGTGTCAAGCTGACAAAAACAACAGCCAGAGTAGTCATCCCTTTATTTCCTAGGATTGTATTTAGGCTTAGCGTGGGCTACTTTTAAAATTAACCTTCATAGGACGAGAGGACTAGAATTAAGTGGAATCGCCCATCTCAGAATAAAATCGGCTCCCGCACACCAGGCAGTGGCTTCGGAGGAAGTCAGCACTGAGGGCACAGGAACAAGGAACATGGGAGGCTTGTCTCTGTCTCTTCCTCCAGAGGAGCAAACCACAGTACCCAGCACCAAGAGTGACCCGACCCCATCCCCAGCACAAATGTGCTCTTCCCGGACAATGATCTGTCTACTGCTAACAATTTAGAAGATACGAACATGCTCAGAAGTTTTAAGTTAAAAGTCATAGCCATATACTGATAAGATAGCTCAGCAGGTAAAGGCACGGGACCGTAGGCAAGGCTGGCGACCCGAGTTCAATTTCTGGGACCCGCAGAAAAGTGGAGTGAGAGAAATAGCGCCACAAAGTTGTCCTCTGACCAACACACTGGCCCGTGAGTCTCACTCCCTGACACATCGTGCGCACACTCACACACACACACACACACACACACACTGAGAGAGAGAGAGAGAGGGAGAGGGGAGGGAGAGAGAGGGAGAGGGAGGGAGAGAGGGAGAGGGAGGGAGGGAGAGAGAGAGGGAGGGAGGGAGGGAGGAGGGAGAGAGATATTTTTAATTAAAAAACTGACTTAAAAATAAAAGTAAAACATATTTTTGAGCATATCAATTGCAGAAAAATGAGTATTACATGGACAAAGAGAAGATGGAGATTAGATTGGAAGAATTCAGTGTGTAAGGAGTGTATAATGATTACTGTGCTGTAGTCCCCATGGTCTCTTTGGAGCAGACTCATGGGACGCATATGGACCAGCCTCGCTGGCTTTAGGCTCCAAATATAAGCCCAAGGCTCTATAGTTTGGCATCCTATCCCAGACAAACGATTCTACCAGGACAAAAGTAGGAGTCCAGGCCCTGCTTTGTCTCTCCTCTTCCAGTTCTGCTTCCCCTCAGTGTGAGATTCTAAAGTGCCTCAGAGAAACAGCACCCGCTCTCCAGTCAACGGGCAGCCACTGTCCGTTAAGCAAGTACCTGCAGGTCCTGGCCAAACCAAAGAGTCTCCTCCGGGTCAGACACGTGTCAAGGTGAGATCTGGTCCAAAGCAACTGATGCTTCCAGAAGAAAGCATTGAGTACACACGTGATGTGCTAGACACGCTAAGTGTCTGAAGGACTCAACCAAGGGAGACGTCAGGCTCCTTGGGATTTAGAGAGGCACAGAGCGTGCGAGGTCTGTGAAGTTCACAGTGAGTCTGAGTCTGACACCTGCATCCCCGTGACCCGCACTTTGAGAGACAGAAAGACTTAGGCCTCCTTTAAATACTCCAACTTGAGATTTATGACAAGGCTTCTCTGTCATGAGCATCGAGGAAGCTACAACTCAGTTGTGTGAAACAAGAATCTTAGGTATCTGTGGCTTCAGTCTTCCTTTTGACCTGGGCCTAAAGCCTCATGGAGACTCTCTATAGCTGGTTGACCAAAGAAGAAAGCATAGGTGATTCTGCGTGGCTTCCCCATCACCACACAAATGTTGCTAACTACAGCACTGTATCTGGGTGATCCTTTCATCTAGAGCAATGGCTTGCAACCTTCCGAAAGCTGTGACCCTTTAATACAGTTCCTTGGGTTGTAGTGACCCCAACCATAAAATCATTTTGTTGCTACTTCATAACTGATTTTTCTGTTATGAATAGTAATATAAAATATTTTGTGTTTTTCGGATGGTCTTAGGCAACATCCGTGGAAGGGTAACCCAACCCAAAGGGGGCACAACCCATATATTGAGAATTGCTGATGTGGAATTCAAGATGGCTCAAGATTTACACTGATTATGAGAAACAGCTAACTGTTTGGGGCTAATCGGGGACTGAAAAGGGACGTGGCAGGAAGCTTGTGTCTGGGAAGCCAGAATGTGGCTTGTCAGCAGTAAGGTCTCTGACTTATGACAATACTTCTCCAGGAGCAAGATCAGAGAGAGGATTTTAATCATTAGGAGGACACCCTGTACCTGTTCTCTAGGTCATGGCCAGCCCTTCCCCAGCCAGTCTTTCCCTTGGCCATTGATCACACAAGGATGAAGTTTATTGTATGAGGTTCACACATGGGAGCCTTTTTACCACACCTAACCAGACTAAGGCAGCTCTAGAGTGCCAAACCGACACACTGAACTCCAAATGCGACAGCATTCTGAGGGGGAGTGTGAGGACAGGGGAAGGAGCTAGTCACGGGATTCCAGATGATTCCATTGAGCAGTGTTCATCACAGAAGTAGCCGTACTTGGTTCTTGGTGAACTGAATCTCCCACTTAGGCGAGGCTTTCCCCTTACCTCTCACTGCTGTTGTCAGAACTACTGTCTGAATTTGTAAGCATGAATTTTCTGTGTTTCTGAAAGCATCACTCTGGACATGAAGCTAATTTTACAGCAGACAAGGAATGGCAATGGACTCAGGACTCTTGGAATTTATCCTGTCCTATGACTGCTGAAGCAAATGACCTGAAAACATGAACCAGCCTTTGAAGGCTCCAGCTCCATAGCAACACCTAGTAGGCCCCCAAAATACGCCCTAGAATGTGCTACATACGGTGCAAGTCAAGTCGCACTTTCCCCCATAGCCAGAACGTTTGGAATCAAGACAGAAAAGCAGGGGAGTGGCCCCTCTTCACTGCTGTTTTCAGTGACACAGAGCAAAGGTTTGCTTCTGACCTCAGAACTTCGGGTTCCTGTTGTTTGACAGTTCTTAACTCCCAAAACAAGAATGCTTCTACCAAGATCACAGGAAAAAAAAAATCAGTAATTTGGAAGCTTTGATTACCCTCTGTATCACTCCTGTAGTGAGTCAACACGCAAAGACGCTGGGTTACTGCCTGGGACGACAGGTGCGGGCGTCAGGTGGAATTGAGGTCACTTGTTTCTGCAAAATGAGAGGAAGGGGCGCCTCTGAAATGTAGGGATTTAGGCATCCCAGTATTCTTCCAGGCAGAGCTGCTTCTCCCCCAAACACTGGTCGAAATCCTAATCCTCTGTAATATGGCCGCAGGGTCTTTGTTGATGTAACCAAGTTCAAATGAGATCATAAACAATTAGCAGTGGGCCCTGGTCCAGCGTGCTGGTGGGATGTTGTAAGCAGAGATAGAGGGAAGATGGGCATGTGACAACTGGTACGCTGCTCTTGCCAAGGAATTCTGGGGTTTTCTGAAAATTGCCCAAAGTTAAGAGAGAAGGTTAGGCTCGTGTGTTCACTCTCCTCACGTCCAAAACAGAGCCA